>NC_056733.1:945601088-945623588 GCF_019279795.1 Protopterus annectens
CAGAACTGGATCGAACAACCATGGTGGAACCACCAGATGAGACCACAGACAGGGAAACCAGACTTGGCAAGGCAATGAGGATTACTAGGCTCCCCAGTGAAGAGGAGGGTAGACATACAGGAGACCGGGGTGGGGGGGGGGGGGCAAGCATGGAAGAGAACTTCTCTGGGGACTTCCCCCAGAGGGGGATCCAGAGCACTCACTGCACTTCGTGTTGGAAGGAGAGGAGAAGAGATTGCAGCAAGGCTGACCCCACTTGAGAAAGATGTTTCGAACTGAAGGATTCAGAGACCACTCGTGAGGCATCAGGATGGAACTGCTGAGCCTGTCCGCTAGAATGTTGGACCTCCCCGGAATGTGCGCTACCACCAGAAAACAGCTAGTGGAGATCGCCCACTCCCTTACTCTCATGGCCTCGCGACATAGAGGGTAAGATCTGGTTCCCCCTTGTTTGCTGATGTACCAGACCACCGACATGTTGTCCAGGGGGAAGACTGGCATGGAGAGCTTGCAACCCTAGAAGCACCACCCTCATTAACAGGACACTGATATGCAATTTGGTCTCGTAAGGGGACCAGGTGCCTTGGACTCTCCTCCCCAAGCAGTACCCCCCCACCCTAGCAGGGAGGCATCCGTGGTCACTGTAGCCGAGGGGAATGCGGGGAGAAAGAAACAACCCCAAGAAGTTTCCGGAGAATGTAACCACCACAGAAGAGAGTCCCTGCACACCCGAGAGACTTGAACAGGGTGAGACAATGGAAGGTCTAACATGGACCATTGGACTGCAAGAATCCACTGGAAAACCCACATGTGAAAGCATGCCAGAGGCAAGAGATTGATCGTGGCCCACCATGGACCCTAATGCCCTTAATATTACTTTCGCAGTCGAAGGTTGGGCTTGAAGGACGCCCAGGACTTCACGTTTCAGTGACTGTATCCTCTCCGAGGTAAGAAAGACCTTGGTTTGGATTGTGTCCAACCGAGCCCTTATGAAATCTAATACCTGAACCGGGGCCAGTGAAGACTTGCTGAGACTGACTGTGATGCCCAACCGCTGGGCTAGGTGAAGAAAGTAATCCCTCACTAGACAGAGCAGATGCTTGGAAGGGACTGCGAGGAGCCAATAGTCCATGTAAGGGAATACCTGTATGCCCTGGAGTCTCAGGTGAGCTGCTACTACTGCCATCACTTTGGTGAACCCTGGGGGCTGTGGTGAGACCAAAGGGGGCGTTCGAAACTGATAATGATCGACTCCCAGCCGGAAGTGTAGAAACCTCCAACAGCGCCTGTCCATTTTGATGTGGTAGTATGCATCTTGGAGGTCAATCAAGCACATCTAATTGTTCTCCTGCAGGAAGGGCAGGATAGAGTGAAGGGTGACCATCCAGAATTTTGTCTTGGCCACTGACAAGTTCAAGGTGGATAGATCCAGAATTGGTCTTAGGTCCCCTGCCTTCTTTGGCACTAAACAGAATCTGGAATAAATGCCTAATCCGGGCTGGTCTTGGGGAACGTGTTGGATGACTTTTTTTTCAAGCAGCTTTGAAATTTCCAGTGCTGCATCCTCCCTTTGCACAGGTAGAACATCCAGGAGGTGTCTGGGTGGTAGAGGTGACTTTAGAAAGGGGATTGAATAGCCTCTGGATATAATTTGCAACACCCAATGGTCTTCAGTGATGGACTCCCAAGCCGTTAGGTGTAGCGACAGGCGACTGCCTGCAGAGATGGTCAGGCAACCCTTCAAGGATGCTGCGCGGGTCTGTCAGAGGAAGGTTCTCAAGACCCTGGATTTCTCGGACCCCCTCTGCCTCTAAGGCAGAGTCTGTCAAATCCCCCTCTGCCCCTGGGGAAGCAAGTCCTGAGTGTCCTGGGAGAAACTCTGAGATTTTTGGAACCACATCTTCTTGGTCCCTTGCTGATTACTGGAAAAGGATCAATGAGGATCCGAAAAGCGGATCCAGACTGCGGACACAGTCTTCCCGTCCTTCTCCCTCTGGACTAAGGTGTCGCGTACCATATTTCCAGAAACGGAGGAACCATCGTACGGGGATATTCGTCAAGAATGCCTGATGGCAACGCCAGTGCCAGCAGCTCTACCAGTGCATTCCATTGCATGGGAGAGGAGACGCATAGAGATGGTAGCAACAGATGTCAAGGTAGCCATTCAAGAGGAGAACACTGTCTCCTGCTGACATAGACCCCGAGGGTAGACTCAGTGACCTCTTGACCAGGTCTCACTGCAGCCTAATCACATGTGCCAGGTAGTTCAGCACCCAGACAGAGAAAGTCACTGAAGCATACACCCGCTTCCCAAAAAGATCCATCGTCCCGGACTCTCGGTCTGGAGGATAGACCGTAGAGCTCTCCTGAGCGATCTCCTTCTTAGTGGCAGCTTAACTGGGGATCTTTTGTGCCAATGGGCCCTATCCAAAGGGGGCTCAAAACTTTGCCAGGTCGCTTAGGAATGGGCTCCACCATTTCTGGTTCCTTCCACGTCTGAGATGTAATCAGATTCACCAAGTGGTCCATGGGAGAGGACACCCAGGAAGTAGAGGGTCCTGCACCAAAAGCCTCCAGGAACACTGATTCATCTGGGTTAGGTTTCTGGACAGACCACCCCACATGCTTGGCATAGGATTTCCATAATGTCTGAAGGAGACATCCTTGGGGGGGGGGGGTGACTGGGGGGAACCTTTCCTCCAAATCGGTGTCTTTGGTGAGTGACACTGGTGGGGAGTCCAAGTGCCTCCTTTTGCATGTGCGTTTGTGAGGAGCAGTGAGGGATTCTGAAGAGGACTCACCAATGGCTTGCTGCGCCAAAGAGGGGGTGCCTTGGAGCATAGAGGGAGAAGGCTGCGCCTGAGATGGCGGGATGGTAGGATCCACACCAGAAATAGAGGGAGCCAAAATAGGACTCTGAAGACGAGATAGTCAAGGGCCTCGATGGAATTGAGAGGACCCTCTCCACCACAATGAAAGCCTAAGGGGAATGGACCTCCTGAGAAGGGGCAATGGTCGAGGCCATATCCCTCCTGCCAGACAGGGAAGTAGGAGCAGAGCCCATAGGGGTCGAGATGCCTAGGGGGAAGGCTCTGCTCCAAAAGGCTCAGAGCCCACACCATCACCTAGGATCCGGCACCAAGGCTACAGCTCTGAGAGCCAGATGGATCCGAGCAAGTTTGATCTGACCTGCTCAAGGCCATAGCTGGTGTCGAGGTACAGGGTATCATTGGAGCCGGCCCCTCGATGCAGTGTGTCCTTGGACCCAAGGGCTCCAAAACTGGCGGCTGGATCAGAGGAGGAGATATAGTGATGAACACAGAGTGCATGCCCCCAGCTCCAGAGGGAGCGGGCAAGACTCCCAAATGAATCTGGGTGCGGACAAACTTCTGCATCATCCTGTCCCATCTCCAATTCTGAAAGGCTGCGGGTGGAATAAGATGAGGAGGCCACTGATACCAGCCTGAAGTGGCGGCGAGGGGAAGCCTGTGCCGGCCACTGGGACTGAAGCTCCTCTGGCTCCAGGGAGTACTGAGCTGGGGGTACTCTGACCTTGGAGCTGACATAACTTTAGTAGGAGGGCCTGCCGGACCTGAGCGATCCAGGGATCACTTCATAGGGCTGTCCCTGTGCTTAGCAAATTTATCTCTGTTCCCAGGCCTCTTGGCGGGAGGTTGAGTCCCAGAGGACAGGGAGGAGACAGCAGAAGAGACCGAGGCAGAAGAGGCCTGTGCCTCGGCAGAAAGAGAGGGAAGGAGCCATTTTAAAATTAACTTATTCTTCCTGTCCATCAGTGCTCAGGGATTAAACCCAGCAGAGATGGAACAGGTCGTCCCAAAATGGGCTGCCCCTAGGCATACCATGCACACATTTAATGGCCACACTCCTTGCCCTTTTGAAACCCGCGTTTTGGGGCCTCAAACATAGCAAGAAACAAAACAAAAAGCCCCAGACAGGTAAACACACACGCTCAAAGTAAGGGAAAAGGAAGAGAACTTTATTTATTTACTTATTTTTTTAAACTGATGTGAATGTACGGTAGTGAAGGAAAAATACAAAAGGTAAACTTTAAAAGAGAAAATTTAGCAAAAAAGGGGAAATGAGATAAATCTTACCTAAAGAGAAACTCAGAGAAACGGATCGCAATGCAAGCATGAAGCATGGCAAATGAGATCTGAAAAAAGGAAGGAGACAGAGGCACTGTGTGTAGGGGAAGAGCTTGGATCAAGATGCTGGGTACGCGGTTGTCGGATCCTCGCTGGATCCAGGAACCCACAGGTTGGAGATCAAATGAAGACAACAACTTCAGATAAACAATTCGCATCACCAAAAGATCACCATCCCCACGGTGAAGCATGGTGGTGGCAGTATCAAGCTTTGGGGTTGCTTTTCTTCAGCTAGAACTGGAGCTTTAGTCAAGATGGCGAGAATTATGAACAGTTCCAAATACCAGTCACTTTTGGCCATAACCTTCAGGCATCTGCTAGAAAGATGAAGAGGAATTTCACCTTTCAACACAATGACCCCAAGCATACATCAAAATCAACAAAAGAATGGTTTCACTAGAAGAAAATTAAAGTTTTGGAATGGCCCAGCCAGAGCCCAGACCTAAATCCAACAGAAAATCTGTGGGGTGACCTGAAGAGGGCTGTGCACAAGAGATGCCTTCGCAATCTGACAGATTTGGAGCACTTTTGCAAAGAAGAGTGGGCAAATATTGCCAAGTCAAGATGTGCCATGCTGATAGACTCCCATCCAAGAAGACTGAATGCTGTAATTAAATCAAAATGTGCTTCAACAAAGTATTAGTTTAAGGGTGTGCACACACAACAAAGTTTTAGTTTATGGGTGTGCACACTTACACAACCAGAGTATTGTACTTTTTTATTTTTTATATTTTTCCCCTAACAGATTTGTTTTTCAATTGAATTGTACAGGTTATAGGTCACATCAAAGGTGGGAAAAGGTTTGAAATGATTTATTGTGGTCTCATTTTTTTTACATCATAAAAACCTGGGATTTTAACAGGGGTGTGTACACTTTTTATGTGTGTGTGTGTGTGTGTGTGTTTGTGTGTTTGTGTGTGTGTGTATATATATATATATATATATATATATATATATATATATATATATATATATATATATATATATATACACACACACATATATATATATATATATATATACACACACACACACACATATATATATATATATATATATATACACACACACACACATATATATATTATATATATATATATATATATATATATATATATATATATATATATATATATATATATATATATATATATACATACACACACACAGACATATATACATATAAATAAATACAAATGTTGAAAGTGTGATATGTGAACATATTTAGAACCTATTTAAATCTATGAAAAGCATATATTCAACCAAGAAATCACCAGGTATGAATATATATATACGTTGAAAAAAGGTGCCACAGTTCTCGACCACTTCAAATATTAAAAGTAAACTTATTTTGGAAAAAAATAAAAACAAACCACAAAGGTTAAGAAATACAGTTCACACAGGTTAAGCGCTTTCATCTGCTAAAGGCAGACTTGCATTTCCATCTAATATAATTCCATATAAGATTATACACCAATGGGAATGAGAACACAATTACCACATACATGAATAAACCATGAGCTTATAAATATTCATTAACTCCAGCAGCTCACAAATAGCTGCCTATACTATACTTACTACATCCTAAACAGCATGTTAACACCTTACTAGCTGTACTACAAAACACTATAGCTTGGTAAACCCTAAAAAATGTTGTTATACTTGTAAGATTATTATACTAATGCAAAGAACCTTCTTTTTGATACTTTTTATATTATGTTTACACTTATTTGCTGTAAAATGTTCCCTACATTGAAATACAAAGATTTCCTAAAAAAATCTGCAATCATTCGTCCAAGCGAATTACAACCCAAACCTCTTTTTTCTCTACACCTGTATGGTGTGTAGAAATATTTTCATACTGTGTAGCATCTAATACAGGCTTAGCTGGTATATCGTCATTCAACCCGGGTGCCTTGGCTGCATTTAGCTTTAATTGCCATTTTAGTTCCATTTCGCCCAATTTAACCTTAATATTACCGCCCTGTTGTTGACTTTGGCCTGTTAAAGTATCCCAAACTTAAAGGAATGGCTCTCGTTGTACGCCTGTATATGTCTGCTCAAGGCGTTATTACAGTCTTTTCTTCTCATACAGTATTTGCAGTCGTAAATCCGATTCCTCAACGGTCTGTCCGTCTTTCCCACATAAAAAATCGGACATGTCACACACTTAGCCAAATATATTACATGCTGGGAAGGACAATTTCCCTTTTTAAACCTTATATTAGTATGGTTTACATCCCCAAATCTTATTGTTTTCTCTTCTATAATTTCTTTACGCTTCTGACACCGACCACACCTCTTAGTATATCCATCCCTTGTATCATGAGTTGACCCTAAATTCCCTCTTGCAAATCTACACTTTAAATTGTACCCAGTCTTGTACACATACCCTGGTGCGGTACCCACTTTACTAAATACCATGTTGTGACTTCTCAAAATGTTCCAATTATGTTGGATAATTCTCTTAACATCCTCAGCATATGGGTTGTACTCTACTACACATGCCCTGTTATACTAAATGTCCATGTCCCTCCCAATATCACATCCTACCTTCTCCAAACCTACACCTAGAAGGGGCTTGTATTTCTATCCCCATTCTTTCAACACATAGCCAGTGATGTCATTTATCATGTTTCTGGGTTTACCCCCTTTCCTCAAATAAAATGCCAATGTATTTAACTCCTTTTCCAACTCTTTACATTCCAATGTCATTCTAGCAGCTCTAATGCATTGTCCTGTCAATATGCTCCTCTTTTGACTTACAAGGTGACAACTTGTAGATTCTAAATATGAATTATTAAATGTATCTTTTCTATACATCTTACATCTAAATTTTCTAACACCGCTTGATATGTAGGTATCCAAATATGCTATTCTCGTCCTACTACTACTGTATGTAAATTTTAAATAGGTACTTACTCCATTTAGATATTTAACATAACCATCAACTTCCTCAATTGTACCATTCGACAAGATGAATACATCATCCAAAAACCTGGTATAGCATATTCATTTGCTAGCATATTGGCTATCTAGAATATATTCTTTTTCCCATTCTAATAATACCATGTTGGCGTATATGGGGGTGCAGACCACACCCATGGCAACCCCATTTTTTTCTCTATAATATTCCCCTTCGAACCAGATGTAACTGAAGTATAATACTATGGACATAAATTCACCAAGTAAACTTACCTTCTCCCGCTCAAATTCCATATATTTCTGTATGCTGTTCCTAAATATTTCCAAATCTTCTTCTTTAGAGATGCAGAAAAATAAATCCACAATGTATGTTGTTACATACACTAGCCCTTCCTTCCATAGTTCAGGTCTTAACCTGCACAAGAAGTCCCATGAATCTTTAACTAAATGCGAAACTTTGTCATATATTGGTTTGAGCCATCCATCTGTGACCTTACCAAAAGGCGAAGTCTTAGATCTACTTCCTGATATAATAGGTCTGTATGGGGGATAGGTTCATAGGTTGGTACTAGGCTATAGGCTCTAGGGCCTATGCAAGCCTAGCCATAACAATTCCCTGGATATTTCTTCCCACAATATTTACTTCTCTGGGCCCCTGTCTAGCAGGGCGACTGACATGATCCCCGGGGTGAATTTCCTATCTCCCATCCAATCATCAAGGTTCCTTTTGAAGAGGACCAATGAGGCGCTCTGCTTGACATGTATGGGCAGTCTATTCCAGAATATGGAGAGTCTCTGGGTCAGGAAACCTATCCCTCCAGCATGCTTTTGTTCATTGTGATGACCAGGTTTAGATCCCTGGAGCGTGTGGCTCTGAGGGATTGGGATTTCTTTAAGTGGAGAATGTCCAACAGCTCAGGGTTTGACATGGCACTGTATGTTAAGCAGACATCACCTCTGAGTAGACGATATGCCACAGAGTATAGCTGGAGTTTTTTTTTTTTAGAGGGTCAGCATATGGCATCTGCTTTAGGCCTGTGATTCTTTTAGTGAGGTATTTCTGTGGCCTTTCCAGCTGTTGCAGATGTCTTGTGAGGTACATACCAAATGGGGCATTATACTCTATAATGGGTCTAATGAGGGCCGAGTACAGTGGGACAATGACCTCCTTTTTTCTGGATGAAAAGCCCTTAGTGATGAGGTGTGCCACATAGAAGGATTTCCTGACTGTTGTGGCGATGTGGTTATCGAAAGTGAGACCACTGTCCACCTGTGTCCCTAAGTCTCTCATTACACTTTCGATGTTTAGCATCCTGCCACCTATGCGGTAATTCATGGGTACATATTTTTTTCCAAAGGGGATAACTGTACATTTCTTGGCATTAAGCTTAAGCCTATGGCTCTAGCACCAGGTATCGGTTTCTGTAAGGCCCTTTTGTAGAATATCCACAACATTTGTGGATTCAATAATGGCTCCCAGTTTGCAGTCATCTGCACACTTTGTTAGCCAGAGTTCCTTAGTGTTGGCCTGTACTTCAGAGAAGTAGATGCCAACCAACAGTGGTCCCATGACTGAACCCTGAGGTACTCCACATGTCACTTGTCTGGAGCTGGATTTGGAGTCTGCTACTTTTACAGTCTAGGTTCTGTCAGTAAGCCAGTTAGCAACCCATCGAGTGACGTAGGGATTAATGCCCAGCTTAGTAAGTTTATCTATGATTCCAGAGTGGGGGATGGTGTCGAAGGCCTTGGCGAGGTCCAGATAGGCTGTGTGGACCACCTTACCCTCGTCCACAGCTCTGGAGACTGATTCGAAGAAGTCAGTCAGATTCAGGAGATACACAAACCCAAACTGGGTGGGGTCCAGTGTTTGAAGGTTGCCAATGTCTTTGTTTATAAGTTCCATGATAATGCGTTCCATGCCCTTGCAGATCAAGCTTGTCACACTGATGAGACGGTAGTTCCCGGGATCCAAGGCGGATCCTCCCTTGTGGAGCGGGATAACTGTAGCTGTGCGCCACTCAGTGGGCATGAAGCCTGAGGTGAGGCTTTGATTAAACATGACACTTCGGTGAGGTGCCAGTTCATTCTGTGGTTCATGTAGTACACAGCCTGGGATGTCATCTGGTCCCATGGATGCTGTATTCTTAGCTTTGGAGAGTGCAGTTTCTACCTGTGTGGCCGTGATTATTGGAATTTGACAATCTTTTGGTATTGAGATGGGCCCTTTAGGGGGTGAGAGGGGGGTGAAGTTGGCACTAAATCAATCTGCCAGTATACTGGCAATATCCTTGCGATCAGTATATTTAATGCCATTCTGTTGTAGCTCAGAGCAGATCTGAGCATTGCCATTCAGATTCTTGACATAATAATAGAATGTCTTGTGGTTGTCTTTTGAATCTTTGGCAATTTTATTTTCGTAACTAGCTTTTGAGGATTTTATGAGGAATCTCAGCTTCTTACTGAAGCTGGTGAGGGAGTTTTTTGCATCCTGGGATTTTCCTCTTTTCTGCAACAGCTTCTTCCTTCTGTTGTATAGTTTGTTTATAGCAGTGGACCACCAGATTGGCTTCCTTTTTTTTGGAGAAGAGCATCTTGGTTCTAATTGGGATGGCACAATTCATGCACGAGTGGATGTGCTCGTACAGTGCCTTAGTGTAGGATTCTGCAGTCGAACCTCCAGATCCCGTCTGCGTGGGTGTTGTGAAGTTTGTCACTTCTGACTTCAGTAGCATGAAGTTGGCTTTGGAGAAGATTATTAAGGAGGTTTCCTTACGGGGGGGTGGGGGTGGGATGTGGATGTCAAATGTGATTTGCTTATGGTCAAACCTGACCAATGAAGGGGTGACCACTGGTGTGGGAGCATCTATCTCCCATGTTGGTAATGACCAGGGTCTAGGATATTGGAGCCCCTGGTGGGACAATGGATTAGATGATCCTGGCCGTTGGGATTTATGAATTCCAAGAACCGTTGGGAAAAGGAGTTGGTACCTGAGTAGTTTTCTCAATTAATGGCAGGGTAGTTGAAATCACCCAGTATTAGGGTGTTTGGTTGTATCTTAATATTTTCCAGTATGTTTAGAAAGGTGTAGTGAGAATCTTGGGGCATGGTGGGGGACCTGTGGCAAGCTACAGTTTGGATTGCAGTCTTACCTAGTGTTAGTTGCACCAGGAGAATTTCAGATGCATTGTGTTGGGCAACTAGCCTGGAGGTGTGAATATGGACACTCCTCCACTTTTAGTGTTTCGGTCTTGGTTTTGTGGCCGAAAATTGTGGTAAGAATTGTAGCCTGGTATTGCAGGGGTGCTCTCTGGAGCATTGAACCAGGTCTCAGTTACTGCACAGATATCAATGTTCTCCATTTTTAGGAGTGCCTCGTGAAAGTGCATTTTGAGGTTTAGACTTCTAGCATTGAGTAGCATTACCTTCAGATTTTGCATGCTTGTATCTGTTATGGTGGTCGTTTTATCCTTTGAACCTTGCCTAAAAAAGGCACTATAGGGGTGGCAGGAGCTTTAGCCAATAACCTGAATCCCAGGGGTGACAGGTGCAGACCATCTCTGGCAAAGCATCGTGGTTTGTCGATCATCTCTTCCCAGGCAGACAAATACTGGATCCCCTTTCAATGACACCAGAAGCTTAGCCAATTGTTGAAGTCAATCATTTTGTCCTTATACTGTGGTATCATTCTGGGCAAAGGCAGGATGCTACCCGGGGCTAGGGTCATACCTGCCTGGGTCACATGATCCAAGAGCTCTTCCATGTCTCTTTTCATGTAGTCCAGGGAGGTACGTCTCAAGTCATTCACTCCAGCATGGACAATGACAGAGTTGTATTTGTACTTGTTGTGGAGTGACTTGAGTGCATGCGTTATGTGGCGGATCCTGGCAACCGACAGGCAGCTGACTGTAATTTTCTCCTTGTTCAGCCTGGTGAGTGGGACATCAGTGTGTCTGACTATAGAGTCACCTATGACTAAAGTGGTGGGTACATTGTCTTGCCTTAGGGGCTGTTGTTGGGTGGCACACTGGTGTTGTGAGCTATGTGTCACTTTGGTTGTGACTGGTGTTTGTTTGCATTTCGGCTTCAGAGGTCCTTGTTGCTTGGGCAGGTTAATGTTAAGGGCCTCCGCATATGTGGGTTTAGTGTTGCTATGTGTGGGTGTTGATGGTGTGGGTTTTGAAGGGCTATGGGTTGCTTGAGGTATAATGCAGGTGTTAACCTTCTCCTCTTGACTGTCTAGCACAATCTTAGCCGGAGAGAGCTTTGCTTCCAGTTTGGCTATGTAAGTGCATCTCTCGCAGGTTGTAATGTTGGGTGGTAGGAGGAGAGGATTGTCTTTGTACATGAGGCAGTTGCCGCACTGCCCCAGTATGCCCAGATTCACCAGGTGGATAGGAGAAATCACTGGAAGCTGACCCTTGGACATGCCTGTTTAGGTGCTTTTTTGTAAAGTTTAAGAGCTGTTTTCTCTTACCTTTGCAAGGTACTTTGCAATTATAGACTGTTTAGTGCCTATGATTAATTTCTCCTTATTGACAAGGACAGCCACGTGCTTGAATCAGTTTCAGGCTTCCTAGTGCTTTCCAGCAGGTTCTAGAGCAAGTGCTAGTCACAAGGGTTCAGATTTTAGTGCTACTACTGAGAAACCAGCTAGTTCTAAGGGGAAAATTTGAAGAGCAGACTTTCTGGCACCTGGAATAGTTTAACTGTAGCCTCGCAGTGCTGCACGATGTGAAAAACGTGCAAACATATAACATTTTTGTGTATTTTCGGAATCCCTACTATAGTGGCCAAAACTGGATGCTCATCTCGTAAATAGTTAAACAAATTCATGTTTATCCTATTGTCCAACAAAAACTCCTCTAAGTATAAGTCAACCCATCTATGTCCTATATTCACTTCATTCAAAGAAGATACCATACATTTATTATCATTGTGTAGCAATTCAAACATTTTGTTGTTATAAGCATGTGTTACTACCAAAACACCACCTCCTTTAATCAGGTTTCATTACCCGAATATCTTCTTCATTACAAATTTGTTTTAATACCTAATTTTTGCTGAGGTTATACCTCCTTCTTCCTTTCTCACACTTTTCCTGCAACTTATATATTTCATCCATAACCAACCTCTTGTATATAACTAAGGTGAGATGCAAGGGTGGCATGTACTTACTTTTTTCTTATAAACATCTGCTGGTAAACTCCTTTGTCTGGAAAGTGTATGGCTAAATTCAGCTTTCGTAAATATAATTTGAATTCCATAAGGGTGTCAACTAAATAAAATTTTTCATAAGGAACATACTTCATGCCTTTAGAAAACAACTTAAAATGTTTCACCTAGTTTTACCTGAGTGTAATTATATACATTAAATTGCCCCATGCTATAACGCACTGCATTATGTTGCATTATCCCCACCGAGTTGCTTCGGTTTGCCACTATTTCTTCCTTCTCCAAGATGTCCGACCACTTCTCTCTTCTGGTTTGCACTCTGTCCATACATCCCTGTATTCCCCCTTCCAAGGTTGCTTCCTTCTGTTTATTTCCATATGGTTTCCCATCCTGGTCTGTCCCCCAGTCATTTTTGTCCTTGTAATGACCATATTTTTTAATACTGCCATATTTGTCATTATATCTAGTACCTCCCCTTTTCCATACATAAGCTGTTTATTTCTCATACTGATCTATATCTCTTTGTAGTTTCAGATATTTATTATCAAATATTTTCTTGCTTATACCATCCACCACATCATATTGTTTTACATATAACTTTTCCCACTGACTGAATAATAAATCTTCCTGTATGTTTTCATTGAGTTGCTCAACATCCTTCAACATATGACATAACGTCCATGAATTTAAAACCAAAGCTATCAAAAAGCATATTACATTATTTTATATTTTCAGCATTTAAATCCATTCCATTGGTGTTTTGAAAAAACGTAGGCCATAGGTACAATTTTTAACTCTAAACATCTACTTACATATGCATTGTCCATTTGTAATCCCCTAATAACACCTTTTCCAAAACCATACATCAAGTCTTTCAAACTCTTCTCAGCATTTGGCAAAATTAATTTAAAATGGGTGGCAAAAGCCAAAACACACTCTGGCTAGGCTTATAAATGCCCTAGGGCAGATTGCCTAGTATGAACCTATGTTGTCCATAAACGTTTAGTCAGTGCCCACCTCAACTCTACTGAATATGTATTGTTGCCTTAAATAAGATTCCAACCCATCATGTCTGTTATTAGTTGTATTTCTACCATTAACAGTTCTGTTTGGTAAAGTTACTCGTATGAGTTGTATTTATAACAGTACCTGTAATATGCGAATTAACCGTTGTTGCACAAGTCTTAATAGGGGCTGCTGTCTTCGGCTTTGCCCCTGCAGCCTCATAAACATCCTCCTAGTTGCCACCTGGTCTTTTCGCATCAATTTCTCCCTCTTGCATAAAGTCCTGGTTGGCTGCACCGCATAAGAGGGTCAGTTGATGCTGCTAAGCTGGCTGCCGTTGCTCGTTTTGTCTCTAGGGATGTAGTTCTCAATTCGGCCCTCCTCCACATTCAGTGATGACGTCAGCCCACCGGGTTGGATATCACTGTGAGGGTTAGGTTGGCTGAACACTTCTATCAGCCTAGTAAGCTCCCCTTGAGTATATCCACCTTGCACTGAAGATAGTGGGTGTCATCTCTTCTAACCGGGGAAACATTGAAAGTATTTTGTCAAGCGAGTCCATGGCACCAAAACCGCCAGTTTAAATCCACGAAAAGAGGATATTCAACCAAGAAATCACCAGTTATGAATATATATATGCTGAAAAAGGTGCCACAGTTCTCGACCACTTCAAATATTAAAAAATAAAAATGAACCACAAAGGTTAAGAAATACAGTTCACACAGGTTATGCGCTTTCATATGCTAAATGCAGACTTCATCAGAACAATTGTCCCTTTGCCTTTCCACCTTAAATAATTCAATATAAAATTATACACCAATGGGAATGAGCACACAATTACCACATACATGAACAGACCATCGCATTAAAGGTGGGAAAAGTTTTGAAATGATTTATTGGGGTCATTTTTTTATATCACAAAAACCTGGAATTTTAATAGGAGTCCCTTTCAGAATGCTGAAATTCAGAACTTCGAAACCCATATGATCGCAGACCATGTGTTAAAAATTTTTAAAATACCGACATTCTGAACGGGAAATCACATACAGTGCGGACTGGGAGATTTCCCTTGTTCTCGCTGTAGTGCGATCTCTGAGTTGGTATATTTAAGAAGGCGGGGGGGGGGCAGCCCTCCTGCTATACACAGTTAATGTGTGTTTTTTATTTTTACAGGTCTAGTTCACATTTTCGAACATTCAAATGTTTGATCATATGGTGTCGGCCATATGAATTTCGAACATTTGAGCGTTCGGTTATGTGAAGTAGACCCATATATATATATATATATATATATATATAAACTGTCGAAAGTGTGATATGTGAACATATTTAGAACCTAAAAATCCTTTTTTTTATCTCCCCCTATTAAGTATTTTATTCTGTTTAGAGCCTTGTTGCCCTTAATTTTAAAGCAGGGGCCTGGGAAATTGACCGATTCAGTCCAGGTGTTCCATTAGCCTCCAATACTAACTGCCAGTATAACTCCCTAGTTTCCCATGGCCCTCCTCTAGGATCTTGTTCTACCTTTTCAAGTAGAAATAACAGGTAAAAGAGGCCTGTGAACAAGTTGTAGTATGTTTGTAAAGACCATTTCTTACTTCTTTATTTTGAATATCATGCAGGTGTTCATAAATTCTTCTTTTTAATTTTTGTGTCATCTTCCCTATAGGAGTCATATTTTTTTACATAATGCCACATAAATCACTCCCATACTTTCACAGTTAATGAAACATGTGGACTCCAAATATCTATCCCTTGCTGTCAAATACATTTCTTCATTACTTCTGGATGGACACTGGGAACATGCTTCACATTTATATGCGCCAATTCTCCTATTAATAATGTTTAACCTATTCCTGTTTATCATTCTCCAGTATTTCCTTATTATTATAGCTCTTCCTAAACACAAACTGTAAGGGTTCCCTAAAAATTCTATCCACCTCAGAAAAATAGGAAAACATCTCCCAATTCTTACTAATAATATGTGTCGCTATTAAAATGTATTACAAAGGTTCCCCTTCACAAAGTCCAACGTTCAGAAACTCAAAATGCCATATGTTCCAATTTCTGAAGCTCAACTTCGTGAAAGGGAAAAAAAACGGGAACACAAAAGAGTTTCTGCAGGGGGGGCAAGCCCCCCTGCAACCCCCACACCCCCAGCTACTTATTTATTCCAACTCCGAGATCGCACTAAAACGTAGAAAGGGAAATCTCCCATTCTGTGCTGAATGCCGTTCCTCATTCACACAGTCGAGCGCCCCCCCTTATAACCATTATCTACATCTTCTTTACCTATGTTTTTCCTCAATTGTTGGTATCAATTCTGGCCTTGTGGGACTCTCTACATCCAGTCCCAAAATTGGTCTGAACTCACCCGGTCTTCCTTCTTTTACCTCTTTTATAACTTCCTCTATCAAATTTTTTGTATACTTCCTTTCCAAAATATCTCTTTAATCCTCTCACACTCTTCAAAAAACAGTTCAGACATCATTCCAGATCTTCAAATAAACTGTCCCCCTACAATATTCCTTTTTATTTAAAGGGGTGGGTGCTGGTAAAATATAAATATGAATTAGAAAAAGTATGTTTTCTATATATTTTAGATTTAAACCCCTTAACTTCATCTAACTTATGAATTGTGACATCCAAGTAATTCATTCTTTCTTTTGCAATATAATGGGTAAATCTTAAAAATTCAGTCTTCTTCTTCTTTCGGCTGCTCCCGTTAGGGGCCACCACAGAAAATCAACTGTTTCCATTTCTTCCTGTCCTCTGCATCTTACTCTGTCACACCAACCACCTGCATGTCCTCTCTCTCACCACATCCATAAACCTCATCTTAGGCCTTCCTCTTTTCCTGTTACCTGGCAGCTTCATCCTTAGCATCTTTTTCCCAATATACTCAGCATCCCTCCTCAGCACATGTCCAATCTCGCCTGTCTGGCTTTGTCTCCAAACCTTCCAACTTGGGCTGACTCTCTAATATACTTATTCCTAATCCTGTCCATCCTCGTCACACCCAGTGCAAATCTTAACATCTTTAACTCTGCCACATCCAGCTTTGACTCCTGCCTTATTGTCAATGCTACTGTCTCCAACCCATATAACATAGCTGGTCTCACTACCCTCTAGTAGACCTTCCCTTCCACTCTTACAGGTACTCGTCTGTCACAAATCACTCCTGACACTCTTCTCCACCCACTCCATCCTGCCTGTACTCTCTTCTTCACCTCTCTTCCACACTCACCATTTCCCTGAACTGTTGATCCCAAGTACTTAAACTCATTCACCTTCGCCACCTCTACTCCCTGCATCCTCTACCCTCCCTCTCATTCACACACATATATTCTTAGTCCTGCTGACCTTCATTCCTCTTCTCTCTAGTGCATATCTCCACCTCTCCAGGGTCTCCTTCAACTGTTCCCTACTCTCACTACAGATCACAATGTCATCTGCAAACATCATAGTCCACGGGAACTCCTGTCTGATCTTGTCTGTCAACCTGTCCATTACCATTGCAAATAAGAAAGGGCTCAGAGCTGATCCCTTATGTAATCCCACCTCCACCTTAAACGCATCAGTCACTCCCACCGCAGACCTCTCCACTGTCACACTACCCATGTACATATCCTGTACCAGTCTTACATACTTCTCTGACACTCCCGACTTCCTCATACAATACCACAACTCCTCTCTAGGCACCCTGTCATATGCTTTCTCTAAATCCACAAAGACACAATGCAACTCCTTCTGACATTCTCTGTACTTCTCCATCAACACTCTCAGAGCAAACAACGCATATGTAGTGCTCTTTCCTGGCAAGAAACCATACTGCTGATCACTAATCACCTCCCATCTTAACCTAGCTTCCACTACTCTTTCCCATAACTTCATGTTGTGACTGATCAATTTAATCCCTCCGTAGTTACTACAGCTCTGCACATCACCCTGATTCTTAAAAATCGGTTCCAAAACACGTTCTCCGTTCCTCAGGCATCCTCTCACTTTCCAAGATTTCATTAAACAATCTAGTTAAAAACTCCACTGCCATTTCACCTAAACACCTCCATGCTTCCACAGGTATGTCATCTGGACCAAGAGCCTTCCCGTTCTTCATCCGCTTCATAGCTATCCTTGCTTCCTCCTTGCTAATCCATTTTATGCACTTTCGATATTCCAAAGAATTATGGTATTACTCTATAAATAATTAAACGTGTTTTCATCTATCATTCCATCCTCATGTAATTCTCTTAAAGCAAAATCAATCCTATAACAAGAAATATTTATTGAGACTCACATTTTGTGTCATCATTTAACAAGTCCATCATTTTGGCTACATATAAAATAGTGTCCCACACAATCCCACTCCCCCCCATATTGGGGTTCATCACTCTCAGGCATTTATTACCTGTTAAGTCCTCTATTAATTTCTTTTCCTCTGATAAGTTTGGAACCACTTTGTTTGCCTTTAATTTCTCCTTTAGTTCTTTCTCCACACGTTTCAAACATTTTTAATTGCGGGTGGAGGGGTGGGTTGCACGTGCTTCTCTTCCTCAATGCTACCCCCCCCCCCGGTGTCCTTTTCTCCCAAAACCTGTTTTAATTCCAAGTTTTTCTTCTTTAGAAAAAGTTTGAGATCTATTAACACATTACTAATGTCAGTTTTTCAGCTAGAGAAAATGTAAAGCATTTAATAAATACCTGAAAAAAGACCACATTACCTCTAAATTACAATAATTAAAAATACTACAGTTTTTAAAACCATCTCTTCTTCATCTTTATCCCCATTATTCACAATACGTAAAATTCTGCCCTCCTCATTGTGTAAGCTATTTATTGTTCTATCAAATATGTCTCCTCTCCGCTATCCTCCCTTGGTTGTAGTAACAATACTGCACGCGCACGGGCGTTTTCGATCTCTCTGACCTCCTTAAAGTTGGGCACTCTAAGGTAATGTAAATTTTCATGGCTGAACGACTCCTAAACCTATTCTGATTTTTTGTCCCCATCTCATCTCCCCTTTCCTTCCTATCCTCACCATTTTTTCCTCCCCTTTCCTTCCTATCCTCACCATTTTTTCCTCCCCTTTCCTTCCCATCCTCGCCATTTTTTCCTCTCCTTTCCTTCCTATCCTCGCCATTTTTTCCTCCCCTTTCCTTCCCATCCTCGCCATTTTTTCCTCTCCTTTCCTTCCCATCCTCACCATTTTTTCCTCCCCTTTCCTTCCCATCCTCACCATTTTTTCCTCCCCTTTCCTTCCCATCCTTGCCATTTTTTCCTCTCCTTTCCTTCCCATCCTCACCATTTTTTCCTCCCCTTTCCTTCCCATCCTCACCATTTTTTCCTCCCCTTTCCTTCCCATCCTCACCATTTTTTCCTCTCCTTTCCTTCCCATCCTCGACATTTTTTCCTCCCCTTTCCTTCCCATCCTCAGTTTTTCCTCCCCTTTTCCTTCCCATCCTCACCATTTTTTCCTCCCCTTTCCTTCCCATCCTCACTTTTTCCTCCCCTTTCCTTCCCATCCTCACCATTTTTTCCTCCCCTTTCCTTCCTATCCTCACCATTTTTTCCTCCCCTTTCCTTCCCATCCTCGCCATTTTTTCCTCCCCTTTCCTTCCCATCCTCGCCATTTTTTCCTCTCCTTTCCTTCCCATCCTCACCATTTTTTCCTCCCCTTTCCTTCCCATCCTCACCATTTTTTCCTCCCCTTTCCTTCCCATCCTCACCATTTTTTCCTCTCCTTTCCTTCCCATCCTCGACATTTTTCCTCCCCTTTCCTTCCCATCCTCAGTTTTTCCTCCCCTTTTCCTTCCCATCCTCACCATTTTTTCCTCCCCTTTCCTTCCCATCCTCACTTTTTCCTCCCCTTTCCTTCCCATCCTCTCCATTTTTTCCCTCCCCTTTCCTTCCCATCCTCACCATTTTTTCCTCCCATTTCCTTCCCATCCTCTCCATTTTTTCCCTCCCTTTCCTTCTGATCCTCATCATTTTTTCCTCCCCTTTCCTTCCTATTCTCACCATTTTTTTCCCTCCCCTTTCCTTCCCATCCTCACCATTTTTCCTTCCATTTCCTTCCCATCCTCACCATTTTTTCCTCCCATTTCCTTCCCATCCTCACCATTTTTTCCTCCCATTTCCTTCCCATCCTCTCCATTTTTTCCCTCCCCTTTCCTTCTCATCCTCACCATTTTTTCCTCCCCTTTCCTTCCCATCCTCGCCATTTTTTCCTCCCCTTTCCTTCCCATCCTCACCATTTTTTCCTCTATCATTTGTTTGAAATGAAGTTTTGGGTTTGGGGCAGCTACGATTTTCTTTGTATTCGAAAATATTCGTGGTCAAGCTTCCCACATTTCCTTCTAAAAATGCATGCACATTTTTCATCCAGTTTTTGCTTAATATTATATTTCACTTGTTTTTGTTCAATTGTAAACATTAAATCTGTAACAACCAGTTTCTTTAATCTATTTCTTCAAATAGTCTCTCAATGTCCTTCTCAATCTGTATAGTAAAGGCTTTCAAGATTTCAAAGCCACAAGAATCAAATATTTTCAGCAATTCATGGTGAAAAATAGAACCATTACAGAAATTATTGGGGTATTTATAAAGTCTGAAGCCATTAGGGACAATTCCCTTGTTTATACATTCTTTTAAATAATTATCAAACCTAGAGGCTTATATTGTAAAACAGAGTCCTATAACTTGTTCAAACTTGTATTATATGCATCTTCATTCAATGTATCGTTTCTGTTCTCTTTAAAGTCCGTAAACAAATTGCTGTTAATCATGCTCCAAAACCCATGCCCACTGTTTACCTCGGGGTTAATGGAGCCAGAATGCCTCGCCTTCTTTCAAATTGTGTTGACTAGAAGGTGCTATTGTCTCCTCCATTATATCCTCATCATCTCCACTATGCTCTCCTTTGTCAGGCCAGGAAATCTGGGGAAAACCACTAAAAACTGACGAAAAATCCGTCACTCTGTTCTCTTCCATTCCTGCAGCTCGAGTACTCACTACTTCCGGTTCTTATCTCCATACTTCATTTACATCACCAGCTAACACCTTCCTTGTTAGCTGGAATCCCGATGTAAAAAAATCACCATCCTATATAATTATAATTTTCTCTACTCCAGTATCCAAAACCGTATGCATGTTTGTGTTAAAAGTGCCACCAGCTGAGTGAGTTATCAGATCCATGTTAAAACATGACTCTTGTTTCTCCGATTGAGAAACTTAATCCTGCTTCCAACTCTTCAAATTCAGACCAAAACCAGACAAGTGAAGACTCCAAGTGCCCAAGAGTCCATACCAAACACCAAAAACACACCACGGCACTAGGAAACAATAAGAACTTATTATAAACGCTGTTGTTGTTTGTCTTTCAGCTTTTTCCCGGTAAGGGGTCGCTACAGCGGAACTCTGGTCCACTAATGATTGGCAGTAGATTTTTATGAAAAGCCAAGGTGCCAGCTCAACACCCAACCTTCAACAAAGGCACGCCCATTTACGCACGCATGTCTTTCGAACGCTACCCAACCACGGGGAGGACATGCAGACTCCACATATAACTCTTAAAAATAAAAAAGGAGAGCAAACTAAATAAAACACTTTAACGGATTAACTTAAATTACTGCATTTTCATCCATACACCACAACTTCATCAGATAATACATTCACCAAAAAACCCCCGTTCTTTAAATACTCAAACCTCCCTTGAAATCAATTAAGCAACAGAACTTAATTAAAACATCAAAACGCCCCTTAAAAACTTCAAATCATTCAGTCTTTACAAGGGAATTACGAAATATATGTCTATATCTATATATCTAACAATAAATAGTCTTATTATTATAAATAAACTTAAAGTACCATCAAAACAAAACTAAAAATAAATAAGCAATGATACATATATAAATAAAATTCTATTAAAATCTTGAATGTGAGAAAATATGTAGATACAGGTTTACCATCAAAATGTCGCATGTCAGTTACGCGACCTGGAAAGGTGAAAGGCAATTTTCCGAGTTGTCCTACCATTGATTTTAACAATGAATCCACAAGAGTGGAATGCTAGTGTGCATTCGCTCTTGTGGATTCGTTATTTTGAACGGAGATCTCACTATAGTGGGGATCAGGAAATTTACCCTTTCCTTCACTGTGGTGCGATCTCAGAGTATGTATATATAAGTAGCAGGAGGTGGGGGGCAGCCTCCCACTTTGGGTGTGCAGAGGGGCTTGCCCCCCCCTGCAAAACATTCATAGCACATAACCGAAAGTGTAGGTATTTTCAGTAAAGTCGACATTCCTAAGTTGTCAACTTTCCTTAATTCCTACTTTTGGTTATGTGAAAGATTGTTAATTTGCTTTATGATATTTCGGGTCACATATGTATACTCTCAATTGTCAGTTGCGAGATATTGATAGTAAGCCGACAAACACACAAACACAGAGGCTTGCTTACTGAAACATATGTTTTTGCATCGAAATTACCCTGTAAACCTGATGGACAACAAATTATCTGTGGTACTTTCTGCAAGATACCTTAAATGTAATCCTATTATAAAGTTTGGGTTAATTGCCAAGCAGAAAAGTACTACACAACTGCAGGATAAAAACCTTAGTTTCCCTTTACGTATTAGCACTGACATGCACAGTATACATATCATCATCACTAGAAATTGGGGAATTATTACAGACAAAGCAGAATTTTCTGTACTTCATAGGTAGGTACTAGGCTATCGGCCCAATGGCCTACGTAAGCCTAGCCAACAAGGTTCCCTGGCTTACACCACCCAAGAAAGTTATTTTCCTGTGCCACTGTCGAGCAGAGACACAGAAGTGATCTCCGGGGTGTATTTCCTATTTCCCATCCACTCATCAAGATTTTTCTTGAAGAGTGCTAATGAAGAACTTTGCTTGACATAGATGGTTAGCCTGTTCCAGAGTATGGGAAGTCTCTGGGACAGGAATCTATCCCTCCAGCATGTCCTGTTTATTGTGGTGACAAGGTTTAGGTCCCTAGAGCATGTAAGCTCGGAGGGATTGGGGTTTCTTTAGGTGTAGCATGTCCAACAGCTCTGGGTTTGACATAGCTTTATATGTTAGGCAGAGACCACCTTGGAGTAGGCGATATGCTATGGAGTAAAGTTGGAGTTTGAGGCAGTAAGTGTAGGGCATTTGTTTGAGGCCAGTAATCCTCTTTGTGAGATACTTCTGTGGACTTTCCAGCTG
>NC_056733.1:946228588-946448588 GCF_019279795.1 Protopterus annectens
CTTGGCTCAGGAGAACCTGGCAGAAGCCCAACAACAGAAGAAGGTGTGGTATGACAGGAATCCTCCAGCTAGAGAGTATGCTGTGGGGCAGCAGGTACTGGTTCTCATTCCTGTCAGACACAACAAGCTGCAGTCAGCTTCAGAGTGACCCTACAAGGTGGTAAGAAAGGTAAGTGATGTTAACTACATGGTGGAACTTCTAGGCAGATGGCAGGGGCGCAAATTGTACCATGTTTACATGATGAAACCTTACCATGATAGGCAGGCTTTTGTGCTGAGCATTTGCTGTGGATTGCAGGAGGAGTCTGAGGGAGATCTGGGGACTGATCTCCTCAGTGAGGCTTTGGCTGACACCTCAGTGGAAGGGGTAGCAATGTCCCAGCAGCTATCTCCTACCCAGGTTTGAGAAATCCAAGCAGTATTGCAGGAAGTTGGGGACATGTAAACTGGGAAACTAGGGTGCACCCACCTGGTGCAGCACCAGGTGGATACAGGACCCCAAAGGCCTATTAGGTAGGCCCCTTGCAGGCTGCCTGAGAGAGTCAGACAGACTTTGAGGGAGGAGGTACAGGAGATGTTGGAAGTAAGGGTGATTCATGAGTCCAATAGTCCCTGGGCCTCCCTAGTGGT
Organism: Protopterus annectens; assembly: GCF_019279795.1. Classification (NCBI taxonomy): domain Eukaryota; kingdom Metazoa; phylum Chordata; order Ceratodontiformes; family Protopteridae; genus Protopterus; species Protopterus annectens. The sequence continues at coordinate 946,229,219 of NC_056733.1, forward strand.
GCTGGTGCCAAAGAAGGATGGCAGCACCAGGTTCTGGGTGGACTACAGGAAATTAAATAGTCACACCGAGTCAGATGCGTACCCCATGCCTAGGACAGATAAGGCTCTAGAGCAGCTGGGTTGGACTAAGTATCTTACAACCATTGATCCTACCAAGGCTTACTGGCAGGTGTCCTTGACTCCCAGTGCTAGAGAAAAGTCAGCCTTTGTGACTCCATTTGGCTTGTATGAGTTCACAAAGATGCCCTTTTGGATGAAGAATGCCCCAGCGACATTCCAGAGGCTGGTAGATCATATCCTAGTAGGAGCTGGAGGGTTTGCACTTGCTTGCCGGGATGATATTGCTATCTACAGCCATTCCTGGCCACAGCACCTTCAGCATGTCAGGGAGGTGCTGGGCAGATTACAGAGGGCAGGGCTTACCATTAAGCTGAGCAAATGTCAAGTGGGTATGGCAGAAGTCTCCTACTTAGAACATTGAGTGGGGAGTAAGGCCAGAACCTGCCAAAGTGGAAGCCATTCAGGCATGGCCTGCACCTGTTACTAAATAGCAGGTGAGGGCATTATTAGGGACAGCAGGGTACTACAGAAAGTTTGTCCCTAGTTATAGTACCCTAGCTGCTCCCCTCACAGACCTGACAAGGAAGAACAGGCCAGATAAGGTAGTGTGGACCCCAGCATGTGAGCAGGCATTCCAGAAGCTTAAAGAAGCTTTGGGAGGACCCCCTTGTGTTAGCCAGTCCAGATTACAGCAAATAATTTGTTGTGCAAGTGGACATTTCGAACCATGGGGTGGGGGCTGTACTTAGCTAGATTTCTTCAGAGGGGGAAGAGCACCCAGTGGTTTATCTCAGTCATAAACTCCAACTCAGGGAGGAATGCTATGCAGCTGTAGAAAAGGAATGTCTAGCCATAGTGTGGGCACTGCAGAAACTTCAACCATATCTGTATGGAAGAAAATTCACTGTAATGGCAGATCACAATTCCCTAATATGGTTAAACACAGCCAGCCAGCAAAATGCCAAGTTGCTAAGATGGAGCCTGGGGTTGCAAGCATATGATTATGTCAGTGCAGCACCACAGTGGGATTAGCAATGCCAATGCAGATGGGCTCTCAAGACAGGGAATGGGATGAGGTACACTCAGACGGACCTAACCCTCTCAAGTGGCATTTCTTAAGGGTCACTTGAAAAACTTGCTTGAGTTCTCTGGGGGGGGGTGTGTGTGAAGACTGGTAGAGAAGGGTGAAGGCTGCCAGCCTAGTCAGATAGAATTGTGCAGATAATTCTGTGATTTGTAAATATAAATGTAAAATACAGGCTTGTTTCTTAAATGAAAGAAAATACTGTAAAATGTTGAACTTCAAGATTGTAGCAACATTGCCATCTGCTGTAAGGAAAACTCAGTCAAGCATTTCAAATCTTTCTTTTGAAGTTAAAATTATTTCAAATCTATCCTTTGATCTCTATAGCTCGGAGTCAGTCTGTCTGGGCTAGCACATTATTTCTATTGTTTTAACTTAAGGAATAATTACTAGAGTGTACATGTGAAATGTATTTTATTGTTGTAGCTTCCTGAGCAGGTGTTAGTTTGCTAAATAATGTAACCTGTTGGCCTGGGATCCCCAGGCTAAGTGTCAAAAATGATGTAATCTGGGAGGGCCCAGCAGAAATGTTTGATAGTGATTTTAAAAACTGTTGCTCAGAGAGAGACTGTAAGCATTTTGATACTGGACATCCAACACAGCACTACCTTATGCTCTATGTAAGTAAGTTACTTTAGAAGTGTGTTTTCTTGTAGCAATAGCTAGGAATTAGAAAAGATTAGACAGTGTTTTTCTGTTATGTCAGAACTGTACTAGTGAATTATTTTAAGTTTCTGTGTGATCTCTGAACTCTTGAATAGCACTGTGGTGTAGTAGTATTGTCTTGTGTTTTTAGTATTTATTATTAAATATTTTTAAACCCTTTTAACCGTGTCTGGTTTATGTAAAGATAAATTAAGCTCTAGAGTACATTGCATGCTTATAAGTATGCTGTCCTAAGCCCTTCCGATAAGCCTTGATTGCTTAGTTACATTACTATTGGGTAATAATATTGCACAGTAATAATTGGACACCATTTTAAGGACTTTTGGGTAGCTGATAATTATTAGCTGGTGGTGGCAGGAATTAGTTATGCATATTCTGGGTATAGGGGCACATCTGGAGAATCTGTGTCAGCCTTTCCCAGGAGTGTCTGTGAAGTTGCATAAATACTTATCTCGAAGTGTGTGTTTGGCAGCTCCTTGGGCAGGGACACAAAGCACTGGTTGGACAGAAAGGGTACTAGAGGTTAGCTTGCCAGCTAGGCTGAGATCTGGACCCTATAGCTGTACCAGTGGAGAGTCTTATTGGGGACCTGGAGAACAAGGGAGCAACCAGCCCCAGACTGATTGTGATCCCTGTGTGGTCTTAAGGGAAATTGCACTTTACTGTGTGCATTTGTTTTCCTTTTCTCCTATATGAGACATGCTCTCAGGTGTTAGTGGTGAGGATTTAGGCTCCTTGATTGCTGTGCCAAGGCACGGGTGTCACATAGTACACTATCACAGACTGATGTGTACACTGATGCACACATAGTACACTATCACAGACTGAGTGTGTCAGCCAGGGAGCAGTGTATGGTTAAGTGACTTGCATATGTAGTACACTATCACAGACTGAGTGTGTCAGCCAGGGAGCGGTGTCTGGTTTAGTGACTTACATATGTAACACTCTAAAACAGACTGATGTGTCCGCTGATGCACACAGAGTACACTGTAACAGACTGATGTGTGTCAGTCAGGGAGAAGTGTCTGGTTAAGCGACATGCATATGTAGTACACTATCACAGACTGATGTGTCTGCTGATGCACAGATAGTGCCCTATCACAGACTATGTTAGCCAGGGAGCAGTGTCTGGTTAAGTGACTTGCATGTGTAGTACGCTATCACAGACTGATGTGTCTCACTGATGCATACATAGTACACTATCACAGACTGAGTATGTCAGCAAAGTAGCGGTGTCTGGTTAAATGACTTGCATATGTAGCACACTGTCACAGACTGATGTGTCTGCTGATGCACACAAAGTACACTCTCAAAGACTGAGTGTGCCAGCCAGGGAGTGGTGTCTGGTTAAGTGACTTGCGTATGTAGTACACTATCGCAGACTGATGTGTCCGCTGATGAACACATAGTACACTATCACAGACTGAGTAGTTCACCAAAGTAGGGGTGTCTGGTTAAGTGACTTGCATATGTAGTACACTATCACAGACTGATGTGTCCGCTGATGCACACACAATACACTATCACAGACTGATGTGTCCACTGATGTACACATACTACACTATCACAGACTGATGTGTCGCTGATGCACACACAGTACACTGTCACAGACTGAGTGCGTCAGTCAGGGAGCAGTGTCTGGTTAAGTGGCTTGATATGTAGTACACTATCACAGACTGATGTGTCTGCTGATGCACACACAATACACTATTACAGACTGATGTGTCCACTGATGTACATATAGCACACTATCACAGACTGATGTGTCCACTGATGTACACATACTACACAATCACAGACTGATGTGCCGCTGATGCACACACAGTACACTGTCACAGACTGAGTGCATCAGTCAGGGAGCAGTGTCTGGTTAAGTGACGTGCATATGTAGTACACTGTCACAGACATATATGCCCACTGATGCACACACAGTACACTATCACAGACTGAGTGTATCACAGACTGATGTGTCTGCTGATGCACACATAGTACACTATCACAGACTGAGTCTGTTAGCCAGGGAGCAGTGTCTAGTTAAGTGACATGCATATGTAGTACACTATCACAGACTGATGTGTCAGCTGATGCACACACAGTACACTATCACAGACTGAGTGTGTCACAGACTGATGTGTCCGCTGGTGCACAGACAGTACACTATCACAGACTTAGTTTATCACTGACTTATGTTTTTGTAGATGCACACATAGTACACTATCACAGATTGAGTATGTCAGCAAAGGAGTGGTGTCTGGTTAATTGACTTGCATATGTAGTACGCTATCACAGACTGATATGTCCGCTGATGCACACACAGTACACTATCACAGACTGAGTGTGTCAGCCAGGGAGAGGTGTCTGGTTAAGTGACTTGCATATGTAGTACACTATCACAGACTGATGTTTCCACTGAGGCACACAGTATACTATTACAGATTGAAGTCTTCACTGATGCACACATAGTACACTATCACAGACTGAGTGTGTCAACCAGAGAGCAGTGTCTGGTTAAGTGACCTGCATATGTAGTACACAATCATAGACTGATGTGTCCGCTGATGCACACATAGTACACTATCTCAGACTGATGTGTCCGCTGATGCACACATACTACACTATCAGAGACTGATGTGTCGCTGATGCACACACAGTACACTGTCACAGACTGATGTGTCCGCTGATGCACACAAAGTGCACTATCACAAACTGAGTGCATCAGCCAGGGAGCAGTGTTTGGTTAAGTGATTTGCATATGTAGTACACTGTCACAGACTGATGTGCCCGCTGATGCACACACAGTACACTATCACAGACTGAGTGTATCACAGACTGATGTGTCCGCTGATACACACATAATACGCTATCACAGACTGATGTGTGTTAGCCAGTGAGCAGTATCTATTTAAGTGACTTGCATATGTAGTACACTATCTCAGACTGATGTGTCCGCTGATGCACACATAGTACACTATCACAGACTGAGTGTGTTAGCCAGGGAGAAGTGTCTGGTTAAGTGACTGGCATATGTAGTACACTATCACAAACTGATGTGTCCACTGATGCACACATAGTACACTATCACAGACTGAGGTTGTCAGACAATGCATATGTAGTACAGTATCACAGACTGATGTGTCCACTGATGCACACATATACACTATCACAGACTGAGTGTGTCAGCCAGTGAGCGGTGTCTGGTTAAGGGACTTGCTCAGAGTCACACAGACAAAGAATGGAGCAGTGACTAGATAAAGATCCAGACTGAAATCATAACCCCCAGGGCTAGAAGCTTTCCTAATTACCCAGTACACCAGCATGATTCTGTTTGTTTTACTGATCCAGAACAGTTTCATACCAGACTTTGTTGGCTTATACCCTGAGTATACGTGTACTACTATTACATTTAGAGTGCATTTCACAATTTGTGAGCTCTGAATTTTTTTACTATGAAGATGCTTCATAGGTTTGTTTTAATTTTGGTTTCTCGAAACCATAAAATGCTTCTAAAATGTGTGTAGCCTTCTAGCTAGAGAAGTCACATTAGGGTGTGTATATTGTATAAGTCATATTTCTTTTATTAAAGTAGGGTTGAGTGGAATGCATTAATGTTCACATTTCTGGCTCTTGCTTTTAGTCTAACCTCTTGTTAAGAGGATAACTCATAATGATTCAGACTGTTTAAATTAGTCCCTAAATACTGCAGCTTTTTCCTTATTTTTACTTGCACATGATACTGTAATATTTTGTCTTGCAGTTGAGTGATATTTGAAATGCATTCATGCTGGATCAGGTTATCAACCAGGTAGTGATGAAATTTAAATGTAAAGTAACTTCACAAGTAACTGTTTTGTAAACACTTGTGCTCTCATGATACTAGCATAGTGGAATCTGCTTGTGGAATTACGGTCTAAATTATGCTACATTTTATACTGAAAAGTCTGCATGTTACACAAATTGATAAGGATCATTACCCAACTGTCTTTCAAATAACATAACGCACAACTACCTACTGCATCGTAAGAGACAGCAAATTAACGCACAAACACTGATTATAGCTACAGATGAGGTGTGTTTACAGGGCTGGTTTGTTGTCCTTTCTCAGTTTTCATTCTCTTACGTGAATTAAAGGTTTTTGCATCTGCTTCACACATACTTATTTCAGTGTCTATCACAAAGTCAGTGTTAAACAAAATCAGACTTTTTAAGTATTTTAGCCATGTACTGACTCCAGCGTACTGTTTATACACAGCGTGCAGGCACTCTGAGGACCAGCGGTTATATGAAAGTACCTTGATGGCAGACAGAATAAATCACGTCTCCCTCATATAGCGTGTCTAAAATATGCCATGTAGTATCCAACACCTTAAATTCACTGGAGTCTTTCTTTATCCCAGCTTGATAAATGGTGACTTGTAACATTAGGATAGTAAACGCCTTTTGCAACAGCTGAATGATATGTAAGTGTGGGTGGGAGAGATTAGAACGGGGAGGGATCTGATGTATATGTTAGCACTGAAATATGAGATAATCTGATTATTTCTCTTAAAGCTGTTGTCATTTATCTCAACACTCATGCTGAGTGCACAAAAATGTTAAGCTGTATGGGAGTATTCATTAGAAGATGAAAAAAGCTCACTAGCTGGGATAAAGAGGCCTTGTATGGGTTTCACAAGATGTTTTGTCACACACAGAATAGAGGGGAACTGTATCTGAACAGAGTCCAAAGTTTGTCTGGCATTAAATCACTGATTTTAAACAAATAGTGCTGAAGTTTCACTTTTCCAGAGCCTGCAGCAGAGCTTGACAGAGTCTGTGTCGAAGTTCAGCTCTGTCGGGAACAGCAAGGCACGGGAGAATCTATTTTGATATACACTGTGAAAAGCTGGAGTAAGGTTTGTAGAAAATGTTCCTTATATTATAAGATTACACTTTTTTGTATTTGTAGATGCATGAGATGGGTAAGAGAGCATTTATAAACCAGAATGCTTTGGTATCTTTTGCTAAGGTAACCCATTGGTTTGTTAGCTTTGTATATTACACAGACCATGTGTGCAATGTGTGGGTGTCTGTAGCAAACTACAAACAGAATATGATTAACAGGGCACAGTGCCTAATTATGTAGTGTGTCTTCAGCCTTCTTGTCATTAAGTGCTGTGGATGGAGTACATAACTTAACAAGTAATACATCCATTGCAAACCGCATGTAATGTTAATACTACTATGTACCATAATGTGAGAGGAAACAGAACTGACCACATATTTTCTTTGGCTCTGCACTCTGCTTGAAGAAACTCCATTAAGACTTCACAAAGTAATACAGTATGGGGGTGGGAGAGGTCTGAGTTCCCATGGGAGAGTAACTGATAGCATCAATTTGGCACAGTGGGGACAAAGGCAATTTTTTTTCCTTTTACAATACCAGTCCCATTTTATTTGCTGGTAGCATTCTGTTTTTTTTTAGTTTTTTTTTTTTTTAGTTTTAGCAATATGACATTTCATCCTGACATATTTAATTTAGAATCAGTGCTAGCAATAGTATATCAAAACATGGTGAATAAAATGGGCTTAAAAGAAGCGCAATACAGAAACCAGTGGCATGTATGCTAACATTTTGAACTGCAGCTATTTGTTCTGTTAAACTGTCTTTCCAAATATTATAATATTATTGTTCCGTTAGCATATTTTTGCAATGCCGTGCATTGTGTGCTGTGTTGCTGAGTATTGCTTGAAACTGTTTGTGTAAATTTACACATTAATGTGAAACTCGGGTAATGCTGTGTCAGCATCTGCTTGCTGACCTGAATGGAGAGCCTTTGCTGGCTTGTTACATTACTGGCACCCTTCAAATGAAACGGGGAGCCCAGGAATTTCTGGCATGAATGATACAACTAGAAGGAATAGTCAGTTGACAATGACATTTTTGGTGTCCAAAATGTCTTTACATTCATTTTGCTTGCCTTTTTCGGTGCTCAGCGCTGATTCAACCCAGACATGAATGTGACCCCCTCCACTCCAAGCTTCCCCTCTAGATGGCTATGCAGTCTGCCATGTAACAGCAGTGGCATCTATGGAAAGGGACATCATGCACAGAAATTATTTGTTTTAAATGTATGTAATTATGTTAGTTTTTAATTCTTTGATTTCATATCACCTTCTCAAATGTAGTATTGAAATTTCTTCATGCCCTATGGGTGGGTATAATTCACTGTGAGACATTTATTGGAGTTGTGATTAGGTCTGTGCCATTGAGGTAAACTGAATCCACACTGTCAGATTAGCAGCGATTACTATGGCCCTCTGGAGAGTCACTGACGCAAATCCTTATCTGTCATGTGCTGAGGAGTGTTAGTGCAGGGAAAGGTGTAATTCAGTCATGAATTATGTTCTTCCAAGAGCAACAAATGACAGCAGAAATACAGGACACTTCTTCCATGAAGATTGAAGGCATATGGGTGGACACATTTTTTTCCAACCACAGTGATAATTTAGGCTGGCAGTGTGAAATCACAGGCATTGGTTCAACGTGATTTTACAGCTACTGTGGCTTATAAGAAGTTGAAACAGATCAAACGGTAGATATGAGGTACATTGGGCAGTAGAAAATATTTAGAGAGGGGGCTTTTTGGCAGGACTAACTTTATAGTTTTGGGAGTTCCCAGCAAGACTGATATAGGTTAATAATTTCACGGGAACCCCAACAGAACTGACAAGAGTTTGGGTACAGGTGTAGCAGAATTAGTGAAATTGTGAAGATTTTTTTCTTGAATTTCTCCTTGATTTCCAACCTAGCTTCCAATGTCACCTTGTATTTGATTGTCTTAGCCACATTTTAATATTTTTACACCTCATATCTAAATATCAGGATTATTTTTGATGGGAGTTAATGACAAACTTCCTGAGAAACATCCTCCTAACTTGCCACACCTCATCTCCTCACTGCTTACCTCAGCTATTCTGTACGACTCAAATGCTCCCTATCAGGAACTACTATCCTACAAACTATCTCTAACGCTATGACATATCTCCCGAATTGCATTATTTTCCAGAGTCCATTCCTTCATTTTTATACTTTGAACTACCAATAGGGAATTCAAAGTTTTGCTATCTATATACCAAGCTGGATCAAATCAAACTAAGGTACGAAAAATCTCCTTGGTTGTATATATGCCACTGTATAGAAATTTTCTGTCATTCGTGGATTATGTGTTGTCATATAGAGACATGGAGCTCTGATTGTATATATGCCTCTGTACAAATTTTTTTTGTCATTTGTTGCATTTGTACTATTATGTTATGGAGCTTCTCCCAGGGCCTCCGCTGTAAATGGACCTTCTTCCAGTCAGGCTTTCCCGGTAAACAAATGTAAAATAAATAAATAATAACAAAGAGAAGCTCATTCCATGATTTTGGAAGTTGTTGCATTAGTCGTCTGTCACTTTTTTGTATTATTTATATTTTAAAGACTGTAGCCCTGTAACTCTCCCATTATTCACCCTTGAGAGTCACATATTAGTGTGGCTGAAAATAATGTCACCTGTCACTAAAACATTTCCTTTGCCGCAGTGGTTCAAAGTGGTAGGTTTGGAGCGTTTTTCCTCAGGATGACTCCGTATGGGAGGTTACATGTGAAGAAGGTGAGTTTCCTGTTTTTGCTGTGATTTAAACTTCCTGTTTCTAGGAGGGTTTGAGAGAGATACTTTTACAGTCTCAACATAATCCATTCTGGTGTGATTTGTCAAGGTTTGTGGTGGAGGTGTATGAAGATCACATGGAAGTGTTTAGGTGGGAGCTGACACTTCCAGATGAATTATTTTCACGTCTCACAAAAGGAATTTGCGTTGAGTGTATGTTCATTATTTGTCAGCACAAGGTAGTTTGTACACTGTCTTAGGAGACCTAGTGCTAAAAGTCTGGCCAGACAGATTTTTATTTATTTATTTTTTTATTTAACATTTGTTTATCGGCAAAGTCCAACTTGGAATGAAGCCAATTTTCAGTGAAGGCCCAGGTAGAAACGCTGTTGATGCACATTTTTGTAACTATGAAACTATCAGGCTGACCTGCCATCTTGACCAGTGCTTAAGTGTTTATATGAGTAAAGTAAATACAGCAGAAGGAGTGTGTAAGTATGACATAATACACAAAATATACAGAGCGCTCTCCAGTGAAAGGTGCTTGGTATGATAGAATATACAAAATATACAGAGTGCTCTCCAGTGAAAGGTGCTGGGTATGATAGAATATACAACATATACAGAGTGCTCTCCAGTGAAAGGTGGTGGGTATGATAGAATATACAAAATATACAGAGCGCTCTCCAGTGAAAGGTGGTGGGTATGATAGAATATACAAAATATACAGAGCGCTCTCCAGTGAAAGATGGTGGGTATGATAGAATACACAAAATATACAGAGCGCTCTCCAATGAAAGGTGGTGGGTATGATAGAATATACAAAATATACAGGGCGCTCTCCAGTGAAAGGTGGTGGGTATGATAGAATGCACAAAATATAGAGGGCGCTCTCCAGTGAAAGGTGGTGGGTATGATAGAATATACAAAATATACAGGGCGCTCTCCAGTGAAAGGTGGTGGGTATGATAGAATACACAAAATATACAGGGCGCTCTCCAGTGAAAGGTGGTGGGTATGATAGAATATGCAAAATATACAGGGCACTCTCCAGTGAAAGGTGGTGGGTATGATAGAATATACAAAATATACAGAGCGCTCTCCAGGGAAAGGTGGTGGGTATGATAGAATATACAAAATATACAGAGCGCTCTCCAGTGAAAGGTGGTGGGTATGATAGAACATACTAAATATACAGAGCGCTCTCCAGTGAAAGGTGCTGGGTATGATAGAATATACAAAATATACAGGGTGCTCCCAAGTGAAAGGTGGTAGGTATGATAGAATATACAAAATATACAGGGCGCTCTCCAGTGAAAGGTGGTGGGTATGATAGAATATACAAAATATACAGGGCGCTCTCCAGTGAAAGGTGGTGGGTATGATAGAATACACAAAATATACAGGGCGCTCTCCAGTGAAAGGTGGTGGGTATGATAGAATATACAAAATATACAGACCGCTCTCCAGTGAAAGGTGCTGGGTATGATAGAATATACAAAATATACAGGGCGCTCTCCAGTGAAAGGTGCTGGGTATGATAGAATACACAAAATATACAGAGCGCTCTACAGTGAAAGGTGGTGGGTATGATAGAATATACAAAATATAGGGAGTGCTCTCCAGTGAAAGGTGGTGGGTATGATAGAATATACAAAATATACAGAGTGCTCTCCAGTGAAAGGTGGTGGGTATGATAGAATATACAAAATATACAGGGCGCTCTCCAGTGAAAGGTGGTGGTTTTGCTTTCATATTTCCCAACACCTACCACAGTTCAGTAGAGCTTCTTATTGCTTTCCTCAAAGTAAACCATTATAAACAAATACGTATTACAGTCCTTTATATCCCTGCTGGTGACAGTGCAGCTGTACTGGGAGATATCCTACACTGGTATGTATTACAGTCCTTTATATCCCTGCTGGTGACAGTGCAGCTGTACTGGGAGATATCCTACACTGGTATGTATTACAGTCCTTTATATCCCTGCTGGTGACAGTGCAGCTGTACTGGGAGATATCCTGCACTGGTATGTATTACAGTCCTTTATAGCCCTGCTGGTGACAGTGCAGCTGTACTGGGAGATATCCTACACTGGTATGTATTACAGTCCTTTATATCCCTGCTGGTGACAGTGCAGCTGTACTGGGAGATATCCTACACTGGTATGTATTACAGTCCTTTATATCCCTGCTGGTGACAATGCAGCTGTACTGGGAGATATCCTACACTGGTATGTATTACAGTCCTTTATATCCCTCCTGGTGACAGTGCAGCTGTACTGGGAGATATCCTACACTGGTATGTATTACAGTCCTTTATATCCCTGCTGGTGACAGTGCAGCTGTACTGGGAGATATCCTACACTGGTATGTATTACAGTCCTTTATATCCCTGCTGGTGACAGTGCAGCTGTACTGGGAGATATCCTACACTGGTATGTATTACTGCCCATTATATCCCTCCTGGTGACAGTGCAGCTGTACTGGGAGATATCCTACACTGGTATGTATTACAGTCCTTTATATCCCTCCTGGTGACAGTGCAGCTGTACTGGGAGATATCCTACACTGGTATGTATTACAGTCCTTTATATCCCTCCTGGTGACAGTGCAGCTGTACTGGGAGATATCCTACACTGGTATGTGTTACAGTCCTTTATATCCCTACTGGTGACAATGCAGCTGTACTGGGAGATATCCTACACTGGTATGTATTACAGTCGTTTATATCCCTGCTGGTGACAATGCAGCTGTACTGGGAGATATCCTACACTGGTATGTATTACAGTCCTTTATATCCCTCCTGGTGACAATGCAGCTGTACTGGGAGATATCTTACACTGGTATGTATTACAGTCCTTTATATCCCTGCTGGTGACAGTGCAGCTGTACTGGGAGATAACCTACACTGGTATGTATTACTGTCCCTTATATCACTCCTTGTGACAATGCAGCTGTACTGGGAGATATCCTACACTGGTATGTATTACAGTCCTTTATATCCCTCCTGGTGACAATGCAGCTGTACTGGGAGATATTCTACACTGGTATGTATTACAGTCCTTTATATCCCTGCTGGTGACAGTGCAGCTGTACTGGGAGATATCCTACACTGCTTTGTATTACTGCCCTTTATATCCCTGCTGGTGACAATGCAGCTGTACTGGGAGATATCCTACACTGGTACGTATTACAGTCCTTTATATCCCTCCTGGTGACAATGCAGCTGTATTGGGAGATATCCTACACTGGTATGCATTACAGTCCTTTATATCCCTGCTGGTGACAGTGCAGCTGTACTGGAATATATCCTACACTGGTATGTATTACATTCCTTTATATCCCTGCTGGTGACAATGCAGCTGTACTGGGAGATATCCTACACTGGTACGTATTACAGTCCTTTATATCCCTCCTGGTGACAATGCAGCTGTACTGGGAGATATCTTACACTGCTTTGTATTACTGCCCTTTGTATCCCTCCTGGTGACAATGCAGCTGTACTGGGAGATATCCTACACTGGTATGTATTACTGTCCTTTATATCCCTCCTGGTGACAATGCAGCTGTACTGGGAGATATCCTACACTGGTATGTATTACTGTCCTTTATATCCCTCCTGGTGACAGTGCAGCTGTACTGGGAGATATCCTACACTGGTATGTATTACAGTCCTTTATATCTCTGCTGGTGACAGTGCAGCTGTACTGGGAGATATCCTACACTGGTATGTATTTCTGCTCTATGTATCCCTCCTGGTGACAATGCAGCTGTACTGGGAGATATCCTACACTGCTTTGTATTACTGCACTTTGTATCCCTCCTGGTGACAATGCAGCTGTACTGGGAGATATCCTACACTGATATGTATTACTGTCCTTTATATCCCTGCTGGTGACAGTGCAGCTGTACTGGGAGATATCCTACACAGGTATGTATTACTGTCCCTTATATCCCTCCTGGTGACAATGTAGCTGTGCTGGGAGATATCCTACACTGGTATGTATTACTGCCCTTTATATCCCTGCTGGTGACAATGCAGCTGTACTGGGAGATATCCTACACTGGTATGTATTACAGTCCTTTATATCCCTGCTGGTGACAGTGCAGCTGTACTCGGAGATATCCTACACTGCTTTGTATTACTGCCCTTTGTATCCCGCCTGGTGACAATGTAGCTGTACTGGGAGATATCCTACACTGGTATGTATTTCTGCTCTATGTATCCCTCCTGGTGACAATGCAGCTGTACTGGGAGATATCCTACACTGGTATGTATTACTGTCCTTTATATCCCTGCTGGTGACAGTACAGCTGTACTGGGAGATATCCTACACTGGTATGTATTAGTGTCCCTTATATCACTCCTGGTGACAATGCAGCTGTACTGGGAGATATCCTACACTGGTATGTACTACTGTCCTTTATATCCCTGCTGGTGACAGTACAGCTGTACTGGGAGATATCCTACACTGGTATGTATTAGTGTCCCTTATATCACTCCTGGTGACAATGCAGCTGTACTGGGAGATATCATACACTGGTATGTATTACTGCCCTATGTATCCCTCCTGGTGACAATGCAGCTGTACTGGGAGATATCCTACACTGCTTTGTATTACTGCCCTTTGTATCCCTCCTGGTGACAATGCAGCTGTACTGGGAGATATCATACACTGGTATGTATTACTGCTCTATGTATCCCTCCTGGTGACAATGCAGCTGTACTTGGAGATGTCCTACATTGGTATGTACTACTGTCTCTTATATCCCTCCTGGTGACAGTGCAGCTGTACTGGAAGATAGCCTACATTGGATATCCGTAGCATTTCTACAGAACAAATTTACTAGGTGATGTGAATGTCAGTTGGTTGGACTCTAACTCCCGTACATCTAGCATGAAATTATATGGTTTCACACAACTAATTAACAGCCCCAGACATTATAGTAAGACATCAAATTCTCTCTTAGACTGGATCCTAGTATCAGACCCTAGCAAATACTCCATCACAGGTACGATGTCAGACTGTCTCAGTGATCATCTCCCAGGCTATAAGATCAGACATCTCGCATATCCAGTTAAACAGCATATTTGTAAAAAACATGTAACCTTTCCCAGAAATGTTCATTACTACACTGTCATCTATTAACTGAGACTTCTTAAAAATCCTCCCCTTAGACAATGCTGTAATTGAATTCAATATGGCTTTTCTAAATATCCTGAACAGCTTTGCCCCTCCTAGAAAGAAGAGAATGAAAACAAATACTGCAATTTGGCTATCCAAAAATAGTGGAATGCTAATTCAGGATAGAGCATGGAAGGAATGACAGAAATATAAAACACCTCAATATCTTGAAAACTTCAGAATGCTTTGCAATCATACTAAAAAGAAAGTAAACAAAGACAAAAGACTATACTGTAATAACTTTTAGAATAATACTAAACGTGATCCTAAAAATTTTGGATATCCATTAAAGAAATCATCAACCAAACCCCTTTCCTGATAACTCACTACTTAAAACTACAATACAGTTTAACTCTTTATTTTATAGACAGTATTGCATCTCTAACTAAGGATTTCTCAACATCTAATCCCAACCCTTCCCAATAGCCACACATCACCACATCCACTTTCACCTTCAAACCTGTGCCATCCAATATAAAGCTACTCTTAAACAAACAAACTTAAACCATGCTTTTCTTCAGCTGATAAACTTCCAAGCAAGTACCTAAAAATAGCAGCAAATAGCATTGCCTAGTGTGTGTCAATCCTTATAAATAGATCAGGCCAGGAATCCCATGTTCCCTGTCTGTCCCTGTGCACAATGGAGGACAATCAACAGACATTAATATCTTTACACCTATAGCAATCTTATTTCTTCTTGCCAAAATACTGCAGGAAGAACCCCTGTCTCCTACACAACATGGCCTCCGTCCTTTCCACAGTACTAGCACTGCTCTTCTAACCTATATAGATACTGTCAATAAAGCTAGAGATAATGGCAAACTAGTCTATTCCTAGACTTGTCTAAAGTCTTCGACACAGTTTGTCACAGCAAACTTCTACTTTAAACATCCTCACTAGGTCTCTCTCAGCCCACTATTCTGTAGTTTAAAAGCTACCTGTACAATAGGTATCAGTTGGTAAAATGACACTGCATGCTCCTCCTTACCCC
Source organism: Protopterus annectens (assembly GCF_019279795.1). Taxonomy (NCBI): domain Eukaryota; kingdom Metazoa; phylum Chordata; order Ceratodontiformes; family Protopteridae; genus Protopterus; species Protopterus annectens. The sequence continues at coordinate 946,244,839 of NC_056733.1, forward strand.
CCCCCCCCCACAGTCACCACTGGTGTACCACAAGGATCTATCCTTGGTCCCTTCCTGTTAAACATTTTCACCAACACCCTCTATACTTCCACACAACAGGCCACCCCAGTACAGTACACAGATGATTCGACTCTGATTTGCACATATGACAACATGGTACAACACCTCCAAAAATTACTCAGGAAGATGTAACAACCATTAAAACATGGCATTGTAACGCACAACTCACCACTCATGCTCATCCCATAAAAGACTAGACTACAACCTTTTCCCAAAATCCCTCTTTCATGAAAAAACAAAATTGAAGTCCTCTTGCTCTCTTGTTAATGCAACCATTGAAGCCACTCATAGCAAACTATTAGGCTTGATAGTGGGTGATAATCTTCCATTTGACCTGCACATACAAAAGTGCATAAGAAAATCTCATCAAAAACTAGGGATGCTTTACAGAGCCAAAAACTTTCTCACGAATGCAACTAAAACTACACTTACCAGTACTTATCTCCTCCCCACTCTCTTTATGGTGCTCCAATTCTTACTAACCTCCATGCTTTACAACAATTAAAACTTGAACAATGCGATAGTAAGCTTGCTAAATTTGCAGCACATGTCCCTTTCAGAACCCACCACTGAAAATCCTAAATTGGTTTGAACTGCCACATCAACTAACATACACATAACTTCTTACTACCTATAAAAGTATCCAGTATCCAGGGATAATGCATCCATCTGCCTGTTCAGCACTAAAAAAAAATGTACACAACTATGTTCCATTTTGGTTATTGTGCTCCAGTGACCAGAAACTCCTGTCTGTATAAACCTAGCAAATCTACTGGGCATTGTCTGTACTGGTACAAAGTTGCTAAGGCCTGGAACTTCTTACCTGTTAGTATCAGGTCTATACCCTCTCTGCCATCTTTCAAAACCACTCCAAAGGATTTCCTAGCTAAAATCTGTGAACAAGCACCTTTTCATTCCTTATCCCTCCTTACTCTCCCTTCTTCACTTACTTTCTTACTGCTATCTAATTCTCTGTCCTGACTTTCTCTCTAAATATACCATAAGCCTGTTTTTCCCTCACTACATATTGCAGTTCCTATTTGTATTAGACTAACTAACCTTTACTTTATCTACAAACTGTCTAAAGCTCCTCTAAATATAAAATGATTGTCATATACCTTTTATCAAGTTTTAACCAATGTTTTTATATTATGTCTAGTTTGTTATAATTATTTATAACTGCAAATTTGTTTGCTTTATTTTTGAAGATTGTAAAATTGTTGTTCTTAAAATGTTTTGTAATAATTTGGAGCTTTTCTCCCTGGGCCTCCACTGAAATTGGGCTTCTATCCAGTCGGGCTTCCCCAGTAATCAAATGTCAATAAATAAATAAATGCATACATACATACATACATACATAAATAATAAATAGTATTTTTTTTAAACGAGAAACATCTTTACAGAAGTATCACTTATGACACAGGCAATCATACATTTGTATAAATAAAACAGCATATTAACATATTGCCAGTTACAAACATTATACATCACATAGAATCTTCTATACAGTTATCAGTCAAACATTGCACAGGTCATTGAATTCATCCCTTCCCTTAACCCTCATCCCTCCTCCAAAACATTATACTGCATGTATTGTTCCCACAATTCCCATTTTTTTGTATGTAATTTGTTGGTTTCCTTTTCTAAGAATCTCACCTCCAGTTCTTTTATCTCTGTTACTATATTCACCAGTCATAGTATAGTTGGTTTAGACTTTGATTTCCATTTTGCAGTAATTGATTTTTTTAGCAGCTACCAGAATTAAACTCAGCAAGGCCTTACTATGTCTAGGCAATTCTGATTCTGTATCACAGCTCAGAGAAACCGCTTAGTTACACCTATTTGCTCACCCAGTATTTCTAACAGAGTAGTCTGCAGGGAATTTTTAAAGTCTGCTAACTCATTATACTCTCAGGAATATGTTCCCAGTTATATCTTTCTTCCCCATCACTCCGCCAACATTTTCAATCTACCTGAGGAAAAATTCTTTAGAGCCTGCTTGGGGTATAAAAATACCTTTACAAACACTTCCAAGCAAAAATCCTAAATCTCCTACACTTTGTTGCATATTTGGGAGCCGTGCATATATCTTTCCTTTGTTTCTTTGTGAATTGTTTATCTAGTCTGTCTTCCCAATCCTTTCTAACCTCCTCGGATTGATTCCTGTATTTATCGTGCAATATTTTATATGCCCTACTAATTATCCATTTTTTTCACACCAGCTTTTGTTCTAGATTCGACTAAAAACACTACCACTGCTGGTTTTTCACTTAAGATCCCCTTATTCCTTTTTCTTTACCTATACTCTGATATCAATCCTTGATAGGGAAGGCAGTTTCTAGACTGCATTCCAGATGTATCCAGTGAAGGGTAGTGTTGTCCCAGATACTGCAATTTTTAAAAGTAAGACTGAAAAAAATGGTTAATACATCTACGTTTTGCACAGTACAGTAAGCAGGTTGGAAAGTATGAAAGAGCAGGTTTATCTTAAGCTTCTGAAGCCAAAGGGGAGGAACTTACCAGTTGGATCTTGTAGTGCTCTATACTATGAGTAGAATAGACAAGACCAGGAGTATCTTCCAAAGACAAATTTATAGTGGGGCAGGCAACTCCAGAACTACTGAGTTTAGCAGAGCAGTACAGACTGGCTTAGTAGATCCCGAGTATTCTGGATCTATGGAATACAGTGGGAGGACAACTGTATTTAAACAGCTTGAGAGGAAAGACTTCACAAAATTATACTTTTGTGCTTAGTGATAATGGCCAATAAAAGATAAGAGAAGAAGAAAGAATTTTTTTGTGGTTAAATTATTATAAGGGCTTAACAACAAGAAATACATTGGGTTTAAGAACTCAGCAAGAACAGGGTGTGAGGGTGGGAAAATTCTTCAGACATTTAGCTCTGTTGTTGAATTTCCTGGAATTGCCTTAAAGCAATTACAAGTCCCAAATTAGCCTAGCACTCAATCCTTTTGCAAGAAACAAACCAAGTTTTAATTTCGACAGTTAAACCACTTAAATGATGTAACTTTTTTTAGTGGAATTACTGACTTTAAAGAACTTAACTAAAACAGACACACGGTCTTAAAATTAACTTAAAAACAGATAAAAAAAATAAAATTCTTCAAAAACGTGTGTTTGCTGTTGAATAGCAAAGAACTGCCTCATGATGGTTAACTCTGTCTGCTTATGACAAAATTTAAACAAGTTAGATATAATGGAGCCCTTACAAATTAGTGTGCAAGAAAGCACATACAATTAATCATCCATCCCCAGTTATGCAGTATGACTTCTTTGAGGTCCACTAAGCATGTCTGTAAATGCAGAAATTTGGAAGGCTAAATGCTGCACACACACCACAAGCATACATAATCAGCTGGAACTTTCTCCTGTTTTTTTTTTAAACTTCTCCTAACATTTTGAGTTTCTGATACCATGACAGGAATGGACCCCATTCTTTGATACTAGCCTAGAGAGTTCTTCCTAAGACATGCAATGTACCCAGAATTGCCTATTTCTGCCATTCATAAGGAGTTATATATATTGATACCATATTTACATATGACTGTAAATTCCTTTATATTGGCCCACTTGCTCCTACTACTACTATTGGAACTGTCTGGGCATCTGTCCCACAATGCTCTAGTTCCTGATTGCAAATCCTGAGATGTTATGACTGTGTCTCTCAGTACATAGGAACTGCAATTGCTAGGTGCAGCTATTTCAGTGATTAATGACACTTTTGTCCTTTTTGTCTTGAAGTACCTGTATGTGGTTTTCCTGCTTCGATTTTTAACTGTTGGTATTGGATAATCCCACGTGATCAGAACTTCATCATATTCAATACCATGTTTGTAGTGCTTCCCATCTAGTTGTATGTTGTGGTATTTGCACAACCCCAATGCAATACTCTTACAACTTGTTGTGCCTTTCAGTATACAGACTCTCTGCCATGAGTCTATCACAACCAGCAACAAGATGTGCAACTGTTTCTGGTTCTGTATTACAGAACCAGCATTAGTAAATGTTTCTCTCACTTTTTCAGTAGCCTTACTAAACCAATGTGTATGTAGCCTGCATTCTTCAACTCTCATTATTTGCTTTAAATTCACCTGTCCTTAACTAGTCCTGCTTCAAATCTTTTTAAACACCTTTTTGGAATTATCATTTGTGACATAGGCAAATATACATTTATATGAAAGTTTGTTTGTTTGTTTGTGACTTTCGGCTTTTCCCGGTTAGGGGTTGCCACGGCAGAACTCCGGTCCGCTAATGATTGGTAGTGCATTTTTACTTACCGGGTTACCAGCCCTGATGCACAACCTTCAACGAAGGGATGCCCCATTCCCATATGCGTCCACACAGAAGACGCTCTAGCTGAGAATCGAACGGGACAACGTCTTGCTATGAGGCAACAACGCTACAAGTAATCAAACTATATTAACAAGTTCACATTTACAAACATTATAAATCACAGGTGTTTTTGTATACCCTATAATCTAAGAAACATTACATAAATTATTTGGTTCCTGCCTTCTCTTAACCCTCATTTCTCCTCCAAAACATTGTCTGCGTGTGCTGTTCCCAAAATGTCCACTTTTTTCCATGTAATTTACTCCTATCCTTTTTAATTATCCCACTTCCTGTTCTTTTATCTCTATTACAACATTCACTACTTCAGGTATAATTGGTTTAAATTATGATTTCCATTTTCTAGTAACTGCTTTTTTGGCAGCCACCAGAGTTAAACTTAAAAGGCCTTACTATGTCTAGACAATTCAAATCCTGTATCCCAGCTCAAAAATAATTTCCTTAGTTACACTCGCTCATCCAGTATTCCTGACAGAGTACTCTGCAGGGAATTTTTAAAGTCTGCTAACTTTTACACCCTGAGAACATATGTTCCCAATTACTTCTTTCTTCCCCATCACACCTCCAACATTTGCAAACTACCTGAGGAAACTTTCTTTGGAGTCTGCTTGGGGTATAAAAGTATCTATGCAAATAATTTAAGGCAAAAATCCTAAATGTTCTACACTTTGTTGCATATCTGGAAGCCATACATAGATTCTCCCATTGTTTCTTTGTGTATTGCATATCTAATCTCTATTCCCAGTCTTTCTCTACCTCTTCTGATTAATTCTTATAGTGCAATATTTTATATGTCCTACTAATTATCCTGTTTTAACAGCAGCTTCTATTCTAGATTATTTAAAAATTCAACCAGTGCAAGACGTTCATTCTCTTTCTCTTTGCCTATACTGTGATATCAGTCTCTGATAGGAAAGGCACTCACTAGCCCACAATACAAATGACTTCTTGGCCTCTTCCTGTTCTATTACCTTTCCTTCTCTAATTATTTTTTCTCAGTACCTTGGATCTTTTTCCATCTTCTTCCAGTAAATTCCTTAGCCCCTCTTGTCCATTCTCTGCACCCCTAATTGCATTCATCCCTATTGGCAGAATCTCCTTTCTCCATTCCCATGTTATCTTAGTTCTTAGAATAATTTCTGCTACTTTATGCATATAATATTCTTGTATGACTTTTGTTATTCTCCTTAAGGATCTGTATCCAAAATCCCATTGTTTCTTTATTTCTTTAACTACCCCCTGTTTCATCATCATCTCTTTCCACTTTGAACTGTAACTTTCCGTTTGTGTTATGTATAACTGTCTTAACTGTATAGCTTTAAAATATCCCTGCAAATCAGGTAATCCTAAACCAGCTTGTATTGTAAGGATCAACTTATCTCATTTCACTCTTGCCCTCTTCCTGTCTCAAATAAAATCCTTCAACTCTTTATTAAAGACTGTCCACACCTTCTCCTATGGTTGATAAAAATATGCCTGACTTGCACATAAAACTAAAGGGACTAAAATATTTTTACTGATTGTATCTTGCTATCCATACGCATAGTAAGAGCTTCCAGTTTCTTAATTTTTGTATTATGTTTTGTTTAGTCTCTTCCCACATAGCCTTAGCTGGCAAAACCAAATTATTTTATCCATATTCCTAAATACTTAATTTATTCTGTTCCCATACATATGGGTAGTGCTTGACAAATTCATGGCTGGCTGCCTAGTTTATGGCTATAGCTGTTGTTTTATGTTCATTAATTTTATATTCCCAAAAAAAAAACTGGAACTGTCGCAGAATATTCAACAACATGGATATATCTTTTTTCTGATTCCATCCGGTACAATATAATATCAACTGCAAATAAAACCAAGATTTGAATACCATACCAGTTACATCCTTGGATTTCTGAGTCCAGTATTTTCTTTGCCAATGGTTCTAAATATAACACAAATAGCAAATGGGAAAGGGGGCACCCCATGCTGGTTCCTCTGTTCAGACACAACTTATGAGAGGGGAGCTCTCCCACTTTGATTTTTGCCTCTGATCCCTCATTTAGCCTTCTAATTAACTTTATTGTTGTATCAAGAATTGCAAATGCTTCCATTGCCCTACTCATAAAATCCCAGCTTACTCTGCTGAATGCTTTCTCTGCTTCAAGACCCAGCAATAACTGCTTGTACTATTCTCTGGATCATCAATGTTCTATTAATGTTGTCAAATGTTTGCCTTCCCTCCACAAAACGACATTGGTCCATATCTATTAAGTCCGGCATCACCTCTGCTGTTTTTGTAGCCATTATAGAAATAAACACTTTATAATCATGGTATGAAGTTGAAATGAGCCTATATGAAGCTGGATCAGATAGGTCTTTACCATCTTTAGGTATTACAGGCACAACAGCCTTTTTCCAGGATGTTTGTCCCCCCTTTAAAATACTGTTAAACAAAATCTTCCAAACCATTATCTCTTTCTTCTGTCCTAACTTCCAGACTTCGACGATAATGCCATCTATTCCTGGGGACTTTCCTGTGGAGTGCTTATATGTCACCATTTTTATCTCATCTCCTCCTGTCCTGTTAGGCTCTGAGCTTCAATACTGCTAACCTTGGCATATTGAAGTCTTTCATAAATATTTCCATTTGGGCTTTTTCTTGATTCCCCATCTCTCTGCTTTATACAAATTTTTATAAAATTACCAAAATATATCTAACACCCCTACAAGATCTGTGGTTATTTTTCTTGTTATAGGCTTCTTAAGTCTGACAGCCCTTTCTACTTTCTGCTAAGTCATTGCACCAAAAGTTTTTTGTGCTTTGGAGTTATTATCAAAAACATTTGCTTAACTGCAGTCTTTCTAAACTCATGCATATTATCCAGGTACTCCCTTATTTTCGGTTTAGCACTCTGCAGTTGTGCCTCTTCTTGTGTGAGATTTCCCTTATTTTGTAATATGTTAAACTTTGTCAGCCCCTCTAAATAATTTGTATTACTTCTTAAACAAATCACTTTTTCTTTTATTTGTACCCTATTTTTAAACTCCAGTTTCATTTTATCCCACTCACTAGGTATAACTTCTGGAGTATTTTTATGTCCACTAATAACTCCCAGATAATTTCCACTCCCCGTTCCCTAAATTCCTCTCTTTTTAACAGGTAGGTGGGAAATCACCTGTCTTTCATCTTTATTTCATTACCCAACATTTTTATCTTAGTAATTCTTGGTGCATGATCTGAAATAATTATTGGATGTGTATGAAAGTTCTCAATGAAATAGACATGTTCCGGTGAAATATAATTTCTGTCACGTCTAGCGCAGTTATTGTACCTTGGGGAATTACTGTTTTCATGCTAAATATTTTCATACATTTTCTGTACTATACCCTATTTTGTTATATTTCCCCTTCTAGGCCTCACAGATATATCCGTTGTTGCAAATCAAATTCCTGTCCCCACTTATAAGTAATATTACCAGATGAAAAATGATTATTTCTCCCAATTTGTTATGCTCTAAGACAATAGTTTCAGGTGGAATATAATTAATTTAATTGTGATGCCCATGCCCTGGCCCAGCAATCAAGGAGCCTCAATCCTCACCACTAACACCAGTGAGAGGTGCTTCATATAGGAGGACAGGATAACAAATACACACAGAAAAGTGTAATTTCCCTTAAGACCACACAGAGATCACAGTCAGCCCGGCGCTGGTCACTCCCTGGCTCTACAGGTCCCCAATAAGACTCCCCACTGGCACAGCTATAAGGTCCAGATCTCAGCCTAGTGAGCAAGCTAAAACCTCCAGCACACTCTCTGTCCAACCAGTGCTTCATGTCCCTGCCCAAGTAGCTGACACACACACACACACACACACACACACACACACACACACACACACACACACACACACACACACACACACACTTTGAGAAGAGTTTATACAACCACACAGACACTCCTGGGGAAGGCTGGCACAGGCTCTCCAGCTGTGCCCCTCTTTCCCAGACTATACAGCAGTACCAGCTGCCATCACCCACTAATATTTATCAACTTCTCAAAGGCCCTTAAAAGGGTGTCCATTTATTACTGTGCAATATTATTATCCAATTGGTAGCACAGCCCAGGGCTAAAGCTATTAGAGTGGCTTTGTGCAATTTTACCAAAGGCATGCAAGTACTCTAAAGAGCTTAACTTATATCTACAAAAACAGCCACAGTTGAAAGGGTTTTAAAAATATTTAATAAATAGTCAAAACACAAGACAATATTTTTTACTACACAGTGCTAGTAAAGAATTCGGAGATCACAGAGAAATACTTAAAATAATTCAGTATTACAGTCCTAACATCACAGAAAAACACTTAGTCTAATTGTTCTAGTTTCTAGCTATTTCTAAGAGAAAACCCAGGTCTAAGATAACTTACATATAGAGCAAGACAGTGCTGGTGAGTTGGATGGTCAAGACAAAAATGCTTAGTGCTCTCTGATTCTCTTTGTTTTTAAAATCACATTCCTGATTCACATTACATCATTCTTCGCACTTCCCTGGGTTCCCAGGCTAACAGAAACTACATTTACATTCTTCACCTCTGGGCAGAAACCAGAGCAGTAAAGGACATTTATACATGCAAATTCTAGCCATTAACTCTGGCCTTAAATCAATAGGCAGGATGCCTCACTCTAGACTTACTGGCTCTGAGATTTACATCAAAGGGTCACAACATGCTTTACTTTGTCAGTAGAGTGCACTGTTGTTTCCTTTTTTTTCCCAATTCCACATGTAACACTATTTTCACCATTTGAGACACAAGCCAGTGGTTTACATTAATATTTGCAGATGACAGAATTATCTCCAAAATTCTATCTGGCTAGGCTGGCAGCCTTCACCTATCTTCACCCAATCTTCATAGTAATCTTCATATCTAGCCAGTAGCCCATTACACAAATTTGCCGTTATTGCTTGCACTCTTAAGGAGGAATATGATCTTTCCTGTTATTAACCATGCTGGTATCTGTTCAGGATGTGTATATAAGTCTTTTCTCAAGGCTAAATCTTTGTGTCACAGTGTTAATACCTTTAGCCAGCAGTCAGGTACTGCACATACATCTGGGGTTTTCTACTTGGAAGTTTTTTTTTAATTTTGTCTTAATTTGTCAGACTATTACTTCCTTTCATTTCATATCCTCTGTATTAGCTCTTCTATCCATTCAACATTTTTTATGTTGAACAGTGTCTTTATAAATTCTTCTCCAAAATGTCCACACTTTTTCTTTTCTATGTGATATTAGTATTGCCTTTGGTTTATTTTCCAATTCTCTACAAAACCTTTTTTGGCCATCAGTAAATTGTTTGTTTTGTACTTTTACTTTATATCTGTCTGCATACCTTCTAAGTTGTTCTGCTTGTACTGATATTTATTTAGTTTATTATTGGAAGTAGTCTATGATAAATCCTGATTTGTTTTGATATTATGTGTTGCTTTTACCACATTTATCTTTCAAACAATGTTTTGATTATCTGTTCCCCTTTCTGTCCTTTTCTAACAGAGATGCTTCTTGCCTTAGTTGCTTTAGTTTTCTCTGCTTGATGTCTCCATGCTTGCATTCTGCTTGTCCCATTCCTTTCCTTTGTATTCTACATTTTGTGGTGAAACTTTCTGCATTGTTATTTTAGCTGAAAAGTAGCATTTTCTATTTATTTCATTTATATCACATGACTTTTTCTTAATCATCCCAATTACTGGATTCATCTTTCTTAGCAGTCTTTTAACATTTTGGGTGGTATTCATGTCCTGTAATCTGTTTCTTCCATCTGTCTTAATATGTCTGTAATTCTCTGTTAAATCAAGAAGCTCTTCCCTTAGATCATACTCTTCTAAACTGAGAGTATCTTCTTTGCTGTCTATTTTCTTCTCTTTCCCTTGATGTGCAATTCTAACTGGACTTTCATACAAGTCTCCTACAGAAGGTTCTAGAACATAGTCCTGTGGCATATCTTCTTCAGATGGATCCTGCTCCATCTGCTGCAACTCCATCTGGGGACTCATTGGCCCATCATGTTGCTATATTGCCAGTGTCAGAGTTTACATACTAAATCATTCACATTGCAGTTGGTTTATCACTTTGACTTGTATTTGTTTAATTTCTGCCTCACTAAACATATTTTTATCAATTACATTCCCTCTTTGTTATTTTATTACATAGGGATAACAGTATGGAATAAGCTGTTGACTGTATCTTCCTTTGGATGAGACATTAAAATGAAGTTCCATCTGCTTGAGTTGGGGATAGCTTAAATGGATGTAAAAGATCTCATGGCACCTATCAAAAAGAGTAGGGGAAGTTCCCTGACACCCTGGCCGAATAGTAGTGTAATTGCCACCTTGGATCTCCCCTGAAAAAAGGCCACTAGCCTAGTGGGACTAATCTGTTCAATAGACAATAAATAATAAATAAATGAACAAACAAACAAATGAACAAATTGTGAAGTTTGCTATATCCTGGTGTAAAATACCTTTGACACTACAGTTTTTCATTTACCTTTAACAGTTACATTAACAGTAAATAATAATACGCTATCAAAGGGGTATAGAGTACCAGAACATATTACTAAAATGGAAGAATTTAAGGAATGGTTGCCAGGAAAAATAATCTTTCTTTTTAATTTAATGATAAAGAAAGTATTAGAAAAGGTACACTCTCTAGAATACCTTAAAACTTATATGTATGGGAAAATTACACATTGGAAATTAAACAAATACAAAAATGGGATAATGAGTTGATAGACATATAACAAAAATAAATATTGAAAACAAGTGCAAAAAAAAAGAATATTTTAGATAGTGAAAGCCCTAAATAACTAATATAAGCAAATACTTGATTGTAAAGAAGAAGAATACTGGAGAAATGGAGACATACACATCATGTAATATTAATTTGAAATGATTACATAAATTGGCTAGTAGATCAAAATATTAAATAAATTTAACCAGATTAGTACTATTAAGTGTTTAGAGAAAAATAGGAGAAAAAATGACATAGAAAATATACTTAAGGACTTTAGAAATTATTATTAAAAAAATCAATTAAAGAAATGAAGTACAGATAAAAAATAAGTAAATAAATATTTTGAACAATAATATAATTAAGATATTATCTGAAGAAGGTAAAGACCTATTAACAAAACAGATTAGTGAAACAAAAGATATGCAACAAATAAAAACATCAAAACAGACTGCAATTATAGGGGTAGCTAAATTAATTCTGAAAGTTTTATAAGTTATTCCTAACCGCACTTGTATAATTAATAAATATGTACAATAAGGTTGAAAATAAAAATTGTGCTCCAAGATCATGGAGATATCCCATAATAGCACTAATATGAAAAGCAGTTAAGGATTAAATTCACTGTGCATCCAGTCACGTTATTAAATGCGGATGGAAATATATTTATTTTCATATATATTGATACAATAAGAAATACAGTTTCACACTTGCATGAACATCAAATATGATTCCTTGAGAGTAGATTAGTAGAGAAAAGTTTCCAAAGAATAATAACACTAGCAGACTATTTAAGAAACAAGAACGAAGAGACGGCAATTTTTAATTTAGACAAAGAAATAACCTTTGATGCTATTATTATTTATTTATTTGTGATTAAAATGTTAACTTGTGAAAAGCATTCATAAAATGATTGCAGATTCTTCATAAGGATGATACAACTGTATTTAATTAGGTCCTTATCAAAGAAGCAGCTAAAAGGATGCCCGCTGTCACCTTACAATTCACTCTCGCTATGGAGCCTTTGGATAATATAATAAGTAGTACAAATATAATGGGTTTGAAGATAAACAGTCAATACACATCAAATATAATAGTCACTGTAGATGATATTCTATTAACACTTACCAATATAGAATCTTCCTTTAAAAACACAAAATAAAATTAAAGATGTTAGCAATATTTCTGGGCTGAAATGTAATAGTAATAAAATAAAATATTTAATTATGAAACCAAAACTAAACTATACAAAAAAGAAATAAAAAAATATAATATAGATATTGATGAAAATATAAATTACTTAGGAGTAACTCGAATAAGTATCAAAATCATGACAGAAATAAACATAAATAACTAACACAGAAATTAAATCAATCAAGGACTTCCAAGATGACTGCACACTAATCAGCAGCTTAATTTAAGTTCTCCCAATGTGACAAAAGAAACTGAGAAACAACAGCCAGTGATATTGCCAGCCTGAGTACAATTATGTTACTGGCTAGTAAGTTCCCTGTCTGTATGCCAACAACAAAGACAGTTAGAGAAACTGAAAGAAAAATCAACCAGAAAAGATGAAGAGAAAATACTGTCTGGGAAGAATATTGTAGTTGTTCATCAAAATGCAGTTCAAACTTTGGGTTTGGTACAAGAGATGCCTTACAGTAATTTAGATGAAAAAATATATCAAATGGACTCAGCCCTAATTAAAATAAATGAAACATTGTAAAGGTATATCAACTCAAATAATAAAAGGCTGGAAAAATAGAAGATGCTTTAACTATCTATTCAGATGAACTGATAAAACTGTAACAATCACAGGTTAGTATGAGACTTCTCAAGAAAAGCTGTTTAAATATATACAGTTAGAAGACATACCAGCAAGGAAAAGCTGAGATTTTCTGCTGTAGGAGAAAAACTAGAAGGAACAAACTACATCACTTTTAAGAAAGCACACATAAGCAACTGGAGTGGTATTCCACAGCAAGATTTCTTAATTGAAAGGGCATATTAAGTATATGCTCCAAATTTGGCCACAAGAAAGCAGCCAAGACCTGTATTAGTAAAGATGCAATCATACTAGCAGAAAGAGATGATCCTGATAAAACTGTGGAAGAAGGGAAGCATATTAAAAATTGAAGACAGTAGATTGTTTGTGGAAAAATGTTATTCATTGCACACCAGGCAAAAGAGAAGCAAATTTATTCCAGAAACCAGGGAATGTCAAAAGAGACAGGTGAAAGATTAAAACTGCTGTATCCAGCACAAGAGTTGACTAGAAAAAACAGTAGTACCTTGGACTTGAAACATTTTCTGGTATTGGGAGATGGAAATAAACAAGAAGAAGACCAGCAGCACTGAATTTAGTGAATAAACAAGAGACTATAAAGCATAAGTCACATTAGTAAAATATGATTTTATAAGAAAAACTGGGTGGGAAAGATGACTTTTGCTGACTTAGTTAAATTTGTGGTGGACTGTAACATATATACCTCACTTTATGCCATTAGTGTTTAGAAGGACACCAAAGGAGGAAGTCACTTTAAGTGAAACCATTTTTGTTCTTATTAGTATTTGTATGAAACATTTCATGATATAAACTGCATGTTATGTATAGTAAAGTAATTTTATGTAATGTATAGTCAGGAGTATTTTAAATATGGGCTGAGTCTTTTAAGTGACTGTTGGCTGTGTTAAAGACAGTAAAGTAAATAAGTACGTTTTAGTTGCAAAAATATAGGTTTTATGGCATAACAAGAGTAGAAACCCTTGACAAAGTGCAAGCTTACTATGAATATGCTATGATCTTGGGCTGCTGGGGAAGAACTTGGGTGTGTAAAATTTCACTTATTATATGCCGAACTAAGGTATTTTTCTTATTTCACAGGGGTGAATGTCTACATTAATTCTCTTGGCTTAAGCGACAGACAGGTGTTTTTGTAAGCAGGTAGGCTTGAAAAAATATGACCAGTGGGTGAAAGACATGAAAAATGACATGTTTCTTTCATTTGCAAAGATATTAACTTTTTTTTCAATTAATAAATGTTCAGGGGGAGGCAAGAAGTCTTCATTTGAAAGCAGTTCTACATTCTGTTTTGACTGAAATTGAAAAAGATTCATTACTTACTACTTTGACATGAAGACAAGCTATCTGCAGGTACACACAATTAATTTTGATAGTTCTGACCATTATTTTGGCTGAGTGAAATGCAACTTTCAAAGGTACAATGCCAAGCAGTTTTTTTAGAAAATAAAGTTTGAAATTATGAAGTGAATAAGTGATAGCAGCTGCTCTAGCAACCTTAATACTTTAATGCATTTAATAGAAAAGTGTGCAGTTTCATGTTACTTAAAGATAGCCAGTGCACTTTTTCTTAGGACCAAACATTAATGTTTTCTAAAAGCATACAAGCTGTTTTCACATCTGGGAGAGGAACAGAGATAACTGAAGAACATCCAGAAATCAATATAAGTCAGAACATGGGTTGCAGCTTGCACTTCAGCATGAATAATCTTAATTTTAGGTTAGGTAATGAATGTGGGTATAGCTGTCAATTTTGTACAATTGTTCCTGTTGGAGGGTTAAATGTCATTTTTTGAAGATGTCCATAGTTGTGTGTGTTTGTTGAAAATTAATAGGGGATGGGAGTGTTCTTAAAATATATTTTTTTATTGAGAGTTGTTATCAAAACAAAAAGTCTTAAAAAATATAACATAGAGATTAGAAGAAATAACTGTATAAAAGATATGCTTGACAAGCAGTATGTGCATGTTTGGAGAAGACACACTTGGAAATTCCTAAATAGCGCATTTCATATTCCACATAAAATTGCTAAAAATCACCCAAAATAAAAACATTTATATATGCTGGAAATGTAAATTAAAAGTAAATGCAGATTAAGAACATATTTCTGCTGAATGTACAAACCTTAGAAATTATTGGAAGCAAATACAAATGCTTGGTCAGACAATTTTAGTATTAAAAATTTGATTTTATATAATATTTATTTAACATTTGTTTACTGGGAGAGTCTGAATTGGAACAAAGCCAGTTTTCAGCAGAGATCTGGGGAGAACTACTCCAGATGCATGTCTTTAAAACAGGGGAGGAAACCGGAGCACCTGGAGGAAATCCACATGAATGCAGTGAGGACATGCAGACTCCACACACAAGGCACTCCAGCCCAGAATCGAACTGGACAACCTCTTTCTGTGAGGTGATGATGCTACTACTGCACCACTGTGCCATGAATATTACACTGCCAGCAGGTGTAAATGCTCATTAATTACTAATTTTTGCAGACAATACTAGCTATAGCTAAAAAGACAATAACAGGAAACTGGTTAAAAGAAACAGAACCTAGATTTACAGAATTTCTATCGTTTCTTTAGGAAGTCCATGACAAAGAAGTTGAAATAACTTTTTTATTTATCTTTCCAATTTAACATTCTGGCCAAAAATAACACTCATTTTGGAAAAGTATAACACTGCTGCAATGAATGAATGAAAATATTCTATTTATGTAAAATGCATACATATTGGAAATAGTTAATGTGAAGTTGTTCTATCTCGCCGTTCATTCTTACAGATGGGTTCAGAGACTATCCTCGGCTCCTAGTCAGCCTACTACAAAGCTTGAGGTCTTCAGACAGCTCGAGGCCAAGTCTATATCCCATGATGCACCTGGAGTTACCTCAGATCTAGTTTTCTGCTGCAATAGATTGAAGGTTCCTCAGCATAACTCGGGCCAGTACAAATTTATTATCAAATTTTTTTCTAAATAACTTTATTTCTCTACTTAGAGTTAGGTTTTAGCTTCTATAGCCTTTAAATCTTTATAGCGTGTATTCCTTACCTTTTGCGTGCCTTTTCATATTTAGATATAGCTTTTTGGCCTTAATTTTTTCTGTAGGCCTTTATATTTAGTGTAGTTTAAATAGTACTTTGTGTGCCTTTGATAAGTGACATATTTGTTATAGTTTTTTGATATATTTAGCTATTTAGAGTGCTTAGATAACTTGTTGAAGTATGTGTGTGTGTGTGTTTTAGGGTGACACTTTGTCATCGCATATTTAGCCCATAGTTTTTGTCAGGGCTTATTTAAATAGTTTTTGGGTTTGTCTTTATTATATTACAGTAGTTTTTTTTTCTCTTGATACTGTATTGTTCATTATGACTGACCAGGATAGGGATAAACATCCTAAGTCAGGTTTTAAAAAAATGTCCAAAATGTGGACAGAAAATGCCTGTTACAGATAGCCATGTCAACTGTGCATATTGTTTGGGAGCCTTGCACCTTCAGGAAAGCTGCTCCATTTGTCATTCCTTCTCTTCCAGGGTTCTTCAGGAGAGGAAGAGAAAGTTAATTGATAGATGACTAGTCAAACCATCATTTCAGGAAGCTTTGAGTGACCAGGACAGGGCTAGTAAATCTTCAAAGTCTTCTAAGGCTTCTACTTCTTTGGAAGTAAAAAAAAACAAAAACAAAAAACATCGTTGTCAGTTCCACAGCCCTCGGAGCCTAGTGTCTTGTGTTTTCAGAGCTGGTCCCCAGTCCTGGAGCCAGTATCCGAGGTCGCTAAATCGCGAATCCTGCAATCGGTGCCTCCATCCATCCATTCATCTCGGTCCTCAATAAGCCTTTCCAATTTGGATGTGGATTATGTGGTGAAGAAGTTGTTACGGGCACCGACGTTTGCAAAAATTTTATCGGCTCTGACCCAAGTGGGTTTGGAACCGAAGACTGTATTGCCATCTACTTCTTTGCCTCCTCCAAGTCATACCGGTCCTTCAGAGCCAGAGGAGTCAGATTTGATGATTGTTGAGCCTTCGGAGCTGATGCCTGTTCCAGTGTCATCAGTCCCATTTACTCAGATGTCCTCAGCACCGATTGAGGAGTCTAGGAGCCGACACTCTCTGGTCGGGTCCGGGGAGGATAGTCTGACTGACTTGTTGGTTCCAACTTTGCCTATTGGGGCTTCAGCTCAGATGAGCTCAGCTCCTACCTCTGGTTCAGAGCCTACTGTCCCGATGCTGGGGGGATCAATGGTTTCCTCGGATCTATCGGCCCCTTCTCATCGGAGCAGAGGTGCCTTCAAAGCCATGAGGAAAGTTATGTCTCCTAAGACATCTACGACTTCAGGTCCGGATACCTCCTCCCCAAAAGTGCCTGTGTCCGCTTCTGCTTCACAGATCCTTTCTAAGAGTAGAGACCCAGAGCCTAAGGAAGCCCATTGGGTGGCCCCTGCTCTTCTGAGACCTCACCAGAAGTTCCCACTGATGAGTTTCCCAGGAAGAGAATCTCTAAGAGGAAGCACTTAGACTCCCCATAGGAGTATTTCACATCTGATGCCGACTTGGATGAATCAGAAGGGTCCCCACAGTCCCCCTCTGAGGATATCTCATTTGCTGAGATATTAAAAATACTTAGGCAGAGGGGTGACTGGCAGTCCACCAACCCTACTGAAGATGAGTTGGTTCTCCTGAAGGCTTTCGGGTCTCAACCCTCCACCTCTTGGATGTCTCCGCCCTTCGATGAGCTCATGGAGCTGGTCTCACGAAGGGAGTGGAAGTCTCCAGACACCACGGAGCTTGTCCCAAGGAGGCCTAATAAATTTATTTCTGCCCCTCAGAAAAAGTCTTTTCTTACCAAGGAAGTGCCAGTTGATGCCATGGTGGTGGCAGCAGCCACCAAAAAGGAGATGTCAGAAACGTCTTCCTCTATCCATCCTCCTAAAAGAGATTCTAGGATCATGGATAGATACAGGAAGTGCACGTACAGTTCAACGACTTTTGTCCTGCGTTCACTGAACTATCTCACTCATTTTATGAGACTGCAAAGAGATCTCCTAAAAGAGCTTGGAGATACTCTTCAGGGTACAGTAGCTGCAGGAACTTCAGACAAAGTCACCTCCCAGCTTGCTACCCTCAATTCCATAGTGAACTCGTCCATGCACCTCATTTCATATGCAGCTTATGAAATGAGTAGGACAGCGGGTACAGGAATCGCTCTTAGAAGACACTCCTGGATGCACTTGTGTTCCTTTCTGGAGCCCTTTAAGTCATCCTTTGTCAAAACCCTTTTGATGGCTTATCCCTTTTCGGGCCCAAAGTTAAGGAAACTTTGACCCTACCCCAATGGTCAAACAGGAGGAGAGATGTGGTTCCAAAAAGCCCAAGGAGTCTTTCAGGACACAAGTTGTGGACCCCTCTCCAGGGGCAGAGGAGGGGGCAGTAATGGAAGATGCTGCCCTCGCGGCAGAGGGGGTCCACAAAACCAGGGTGACAGAGAACAGTTCTTTGGGAAGCCCTACCAGTGCTCCTGAAAGGAGACCTAAATGTCCTACTCTGGAGGCAGTTGGGGGTCATTTATCTTTGTATCCAGACGCCTGGCTCAAAATAACAAATGACAACTGGGTACAAAGTATAGTTTCCAGAGGATATTTCATCCCTTTTGCCACACCCCCTCCATTGGCAACAAAAATCCCGGACATTCCACCCAGTTACAGGGAACAGGCAAAGGTAGAGGGCCAAACGTTGCTAAGAAAAAGAGTCATCCAACCAGTCCCAGCAGACCAGATAGGATCCGGAACTTACTCAAGACTGGAGACCTATTTTGGACCTCAGCAGACTAAACAGATCTGTCAAGAAAGAGAGTTCCAGATGGTCATGATTCAGTTGACACTTCCTTCATAGGGAAAGACAACTGGATGTGCTTGATAGAGCTCCAGGATGTGTACTACCATATAAAAATGGCCAGACCATCCAGGGATCATCAGCATTTCTGGCTGGTAGCCAGTCATTGCCAGTTTTGAGTCCTGCCCTTTGGTCTCACTACAGCCCCCAGAGTGTTCACCAAATGTATGGCAGTGGTCACTGCTCACCTGAGACATTTAGGATTCCAGGTGTTTCCATACCTAGATGATTGGCTCCTCACTGCCACCACCAGGCATCAGCTTATACAAGCCAGGGACACCACTTTTCTCTCTGCAGTCATCTGTGTATTACAATAAATTCAGAAAAATCTGCCTTGTCACCATCGCAACATATCATTTTTATCAGAGCAGAACTGGACACCACCACCACCACTTTGAGACTTCCAGCAGAAACAGTCTTACTACTCTGTCAGCAGGTTTACAACATCATATCCAAAAACAAGGCTCCAACATCAAAAGTACTAAAATTGTTGGGCATGATGGCAGCTGCAATATTAGTGATACCGTTGGGTCCCATGCACATGTGCATTCTGCAATGGCTGTTATTCACTCAATAGTCTTACCAAGAGCTCCCAATGTCTCATCTCATAATGATCACAAACACATGCAAAAAGGATCTTCAGTGGTGGTTGACCTCTCTTCATGTAACGATAGGTCATACTTTTGTTCTACCCCCACCAGCGGTCACAGTGACCACGGACGCTTCCTTGATAGGGTGGGTGGGGAGCATTTTCAGAGAAGAACAGCCCAAGGCACATGGGCCAAACAGGAGACACATCTGCATATCAGTGTCCTGGAGATGAGAGCGATACCTTTAGCGTTGCAGTACTTACAGGATTCTCTTCCTCTGGGAACAATTGCGATTCAGACGGACAACATGTCAGTGGTCTGGTACTTGAAAAAACAAGGAGGAACCAGGTCCTACCCCCTTTGTTGAGAGGCCCTAAGAGTATGGCAGTGGGCTACATCCACCCAGCGCTTTCTGTTAGCAATGCACATCCTGGGGAAATCCAATGTGATAGCAGACAAACTGAGCAGAGCAATTTTGTTGCCTCATGAGTGTTCCCTTAAGAAAGAAATGGTGGAGAGAATTTTCCACAGGTGGGGCCAGCCTTGTTGCAACCTTTTTGCCAACCACATGGACATGAAATGCAGAAGCTACTTTGCCCTGATTCCCCCTCCGAGAAAAGCCCCAAGGGACGCACTCATACACGACTGGCCTCCGGGTCTCCTCTATGCATTTCCACCAATTCCCTTGATATCCAAAGTATTACAGAAAGCAAAAGCCTTGGGAAGGACCATCATTCTAATAGCCCCTCATTGGCCTTATCAGACTTGGTTTCCCTTCCTTCGACTTCATCAATTGGAAGACCCTTGGTTTCTGGACTCAGTTCCAGATCTTCTGACGCATCCGTCGGGGGATCTTCATCCCTCTCTTCAGTCCCTGAAATTGACAGCTTGGCTGCTCCAATTCCCAACATAGCCAGGTTCCATAACCTCTCAAATGAAATGTAGCAGATTCTGATATCTTCTCATAAGTCCTCTAATACGAAGCTATATCTTAGCAAATGGAAAAGATTTTTTATATGGGCCTCTCAAAATAACATTGATCCCCACCAAGCCCCTATTGCCTTCATGTTAGAGTTATTGACTATGCTTTTCAATAAAGGAGCTGCAGCAGCAACAGTTCGGGTTCAACTTGCTGCTGTCTCTAACTTTCACCTTGGATTTGAAGGATTGAACATAGGTTCATAGGTTCATAGGTTCATAGGTTTATACTAGGCTGTCTGCCCTAAGGCATTTATAAGCCTAGCCCAATTTTTTGTGGCTTACGCCACCCCTTATATGAAAAAATACTGTGCCCATTAGTTTGTTGTGCCTCTATCCAGCAGTGACACAAAGATGATTCCCGGGATAAACCTACGATCTCCCATCCACAGGTCAAGATTTCTCTTGAACAGAGCCAGCGAGGTGCTCTGCCTCACATGGATCGGGATTTTATTCCACAGCATAGGGAGTCTCTGAGTGATAAATCTATCCCTCCAGCATGTCCTATTTATATCCGTGCTAAGGTTTAAGTCGCTTGCTCTAGTGGTTTTGGTGGATTTGGATTTTTTGAGGTGGAGCATGTCCATTAATTCCGGGTTGGACATGGCCTTGTATGTCAGGCACATGTCCCCTCTGAGCAGATGGTATGCAACTGAATAGAGCTGGAGTTTCTTCAATCTGGCAGCATATGACAGATTTTGGAGTCCCTTTATCCTTTTGGTGAGGAACTTTTGGGGTCTCTCCAATTGCTGCAGATGTCGGGTGGGATACATCCCGAATGGGGCATTGTACTCGATCATTGGTCTGATAAGTGAAGAGTACAGGGGAACAATGACCTCACTAGATCTGGATGTGAATCCCTTCATGATCAGGTGGGCAATGTAGAAGGTCTTTCTAACCACTTTAGCAACGTGAGTGTCAAAAGAAAGGCCACTGTCAACCTGGGTCCCCAGGTCCCTGATAACCTCTTCTGTGCTTAGTGGATTGCCACCTATATGGTAGCTTGGGGTTACCTTGTTTTTCCTGAAGGGTATGACTATACATTTTTTGGCGTTTAACTTCAGGCCATGGCTCTGGCACCAGCTATCTGTTTCCGTGAGTCCCTTCTGAAGGATATCCGTGTCCGATGCACTTTCCACTATGTCGCCCAGTTTGCAGTCGTCTGCAAACTTTGTCAGCCAAAGTCCTCCCATGTTGGCCTGTACTTCTGAGAAGTAGATGCTGAACAATAGGGGGCCAAGGACCGAGCCGTGTGGGACACCACTTGTGACCGGCTTGGAGACTGACATAGCGCCAGCAACTCTAACCCTGTGGGTTCTGTCCTTAAGCCAGTTTGCAACCCATCTTGTGACATATGGGTTTACATTTAAGCTGGTAAGTTTTGCTACAATACCTGAGTGGGGTATTGTGTCGAAGGCCTTTGCAAGGTCAAGGTAGGCTGTATGGACTGCCTTTCCCTCATCAATGGCCTTGGTGACTGTTTCGAAGAAGTCGACCAAGTTCAAAAGGCATGATCTGCCCTTGACGAAGCCAAACTGGGTCGGGTCCAATGTCTGCAAGTCCCCTATATCTTTGTTTATGAGCTCCATTATGATCCTCTCCATAGCTTTGCAGACTAGACTTGTTAAGCTTATGGGGCGGTAATTACCAGGGTCCGTAGAGGCACCGCCTTTGTGGAGTGGGACCACAGTTGCCGTACGCAACTCCTTGGGCACGTATCCTGTGGTAAGGCTGAGATTAAACAGCTGCCTTATGTGCGGGTTTAATTCCTCATTTAGCTCGTGTAACACACAGCCGGGGACACCATCCGGTCCCATTGATGCTGTGTTTTTAGGTTTAGAGAGAGCAGCTTTCACCTGTGCATTTGAGATGTCTGGGAGGCTACACTCTTCTGGGATAGTTATCTCTCCTTTAGGAGGGGAGAGGGGGGTGAAGTTTGCACTGAACCTGTCTGCCAGTATGTTGGCAATGTCTGTGGGTTCAGTGATTTTTGTATCATTTTGGACTAATTCTGAGCATATCTGGGAGTTTCCACCCAGGTTCCTAACATAGCTGAAAAAGGCCTTATGATTGTCCTTTGAATCCATGGCAATTTTTCTCTCAAAACTGGCCTTAGTTAATTTCATGAGTGCTCGTATTTTTTTACTAATAATGATCAGGGGTGACTTCCCTTTTATGGATATTGTTCTATCATGTAATAGCTTTCTTCTCTTATTGTAAAGTTTGTTAATGGCTGGGGTCCACCAGACTGGACGTTTGCCCTTTGTGGAAAGAGTCTTGGTTTTATTTGGGATTGCCTGATCCATGCAGTCCTGGAAGTGTTCATAGAAGGCATTTGTAAGGGCTTCCGCAGCTTTGGTTGTGGTTTCCACTGGCTCAGGGGCCTTGAAGGATACCACACCAGTCTTGAGTAGTGTGAAGTTTGCTTTAGAGAAGTTCTTCACT
This sequence comes from Protopterus annectens, assembly GCF_019279795.1. NCBI lineage: Eukaryota > Metazoa > Chordata > Ceratodontiformes > Protopteridae > Protopterus > Protopterus annectens. The sequence goes on from NC_056733.1 coordinate 946,267,741, forward strand.
GTGGTCTTTTTTGTTTGGGGTGGGGGCGGGATGTGGATTTCCAGTGAGATTAGTTTATGATCAGATTTCACCAATGAGGGATATACTTCCGGTGTGGAGCATTTTGTCCCCATGTTTGTGATAATGAGATCTAGTATATTTTCTCCTCTCGTGGGAACAGTGACTAGCTGTTCCATGGCATTTGAATTTATGAACTCCAGGAACCATTGGGCTAGAAAGTTAGGGCTTGAGTAATGTTCCCAGTCTATATTCGGTAGTTGAAGTCACCCAATATGATGGTGTTTGGAGATACATTTATACCCTCCAGTGTCTTCAGGAAGGCTGTGTGGGGTTCCTGAGTTTGAGAGGGTGGCCTGTAGCATGCTACAATTTGTAGAGCAGTTTTGCCTATGGTTAGTTGCCCCTGGCTGCTTTCCGAAGCTTTGTGCGTTGCCACCAACCTGGAGGTGTGGGTATCCTTTATGAATATGGATACACCCCCTCCTTTTGTGGTGTGGTCCGGGTTTTGGGGCCGGAACGCATGATATGAGGTAAAACCTAATAGTGCCGGGGTGCTCTCAGGAGCCTTGAACCAGGTTTCAGTTACAGCACAGACATCGATGTTCTCCATACTGCGAAGGGCCTCGAATGCGTGCATTTTGAGATTTAGACTTCTGGCATTGAGCAGCATTACCCTCAGTTTCTTCCCATTTTTGTTTTCTAGGGTGGTAGGCTTAGAATTTGAGCCTTGCTTAAAAAAGGCACTATGGGGGTGGCAAGAGCCTTAGCCAATATCCGGAATCCCAGGGGTGACAGGTGCAAGCCGTCCCTTGTGAAGCAGCGTGGCTTGTCAAGCATGTCATCCCAGGCAGACAGACACTGGATCCCCTTTGAATGACACCAGACATTAAGCCAATTGTTAAAGCTGATCATCTTGTCTCTATATTGTGGCATCATTCTTGGTGAAGGAAGGATACTGCTCAGGGTCAGGGTCATACCTGCCTGGGCTACATAATCAGAGAGCTCCTCTATGTCTCTTTTCATGTAGTCCAGGGAGGTACGTCTCAGGTCGTTCACACCAGCATGGACAATGACTGTGTCATATTTGTACTTGCCGTGGAGTGACCAGAGTGCTTGTGTTATGTGGCGGATTCTAGCGCCCGATAGGCAGCTTACTGTGACCCTCTCCTTGTTCAGCCTGGTAAGTGGGACGTCAGTGTGTCTGACTATGGAGTCACCTATGACAAGTATGTTTGGTTTTGTATTTGGCCTTAAGGGCTGTGACTGCTTTGCACACTGCTTTTGTGGTTTATGTGTTGCTTGTGGGGTGTCTTGAGATAGCAGTTGTTTGGGTGTCTGCTTTGGAGGCCTCTGCTGTTTAGGTAAATTTTTACTCAGAGCCTCCGAGTATGTCTTTGTGTGTTTATGTGTTTGATTCAGTGGTAACATAATGCCACACAAACTATCCAAAGCCTTTCTCAAAGGGACTTTTCATTTCAGACCTCCTGTGAAATCCTCTTATACCCCATGGAATCTAAATTTTCTGCTTTCATGCATTATTCTCCCACCTTTCGAACCAGCTTCCTCATGTGATTGGAAATATCTGTCATGGAAGATTATCTTTTTAGTAGCCATCACTTCTGCCCGTAGGTAGCAGAGCTTCAGGCCTTGTCCATAAAGCCTCCTTATTTGATTTGCCATGCTGACAGAGTCTCCCTGTGAACAAATCCTTCATTCCTGCCCAAAGTTTGTACTAAAACTAACCTTAACCAGATTATAGATTTGCCAGTGTTCTTTCCCAAACACACCAAACAACTTAGAGTATATGCTGCACAAGCTTGATGTTCATTGACAGCTCAGATTTTACTTGGATAGAACAAAAGAGTTCAGAAAATCAGAACAGCTTTTTGTTTCCTTTTTAGATTCCAGAAAAGGTATGCCAGTGTGGCAAAAACAACACTGTCTAAATGGTTATCTGATTGTATCACATTTGTTTATTCTGCTGCTAATATGCCCTTACAACAAAGGCTCATTCTACCAGAGCAGTGTCCACATCTTCTGCCTTTTCTGCTAGGCTTCCTATAGACAACATTTGTGCAGCAGCCACTTGGTCAAGATCTCATACCTTTATCACTCATTACAAAGTTGACAAGGCCTCCAGGGACAGGGCCTCCTTTTGGTCTACTGTCCTGATAAACATACTCCCGTGAGACACCCAAGCAAGATGGTGCTTGGGACGCTACCCATCTGTAAGAATGAATAGCAAGATAGAGCAACTTCACATAAAGAAGTTATGTACTCACCATAATGTTCCATTTGGTTACCATTGCGAAAGCGCTCACCATTTTGTATTAAAAAGAAGATTTTACTTTGTCGTGGTTCAGCTTCTTTATTCCAGCTACTTTCCTACTCCATAGCTCCATAGGTTCCATAGGTTAGTACTAGGCTAACTACCCTTGCGAGCCATTGTAAGCCTAGCCAATTATCCCTTGTGAGACTCAAACCCTGCACCTTGTGTTTGTAAGGCAAACACCTTAACCATTAGATCACCCTCCCAACCTTATACTAAGCTAACTGCCCTTGCGAGCCATTTTAAGCCTAGCCAATTATCCCTTGTGAGACTCAAACCCTGTACCTTGTGTTTTTAAGGCAAACACCTTAACTATTAGGCCACCCTCCCAACCCTGGGCACCTGTAGGTCAACATTATTATATGCAGCAAACAAGATCTGAGGTAACTCCAGGTGCATTATGGGATAGGGACTTGGCCTTGAGCTGTCTGAAGACCTCAAGCTTTGTAGTAGGCTGACTCGAAGCCAAGGATCGGCTCCGAACCCATCTGTAAGAATGAAGATGAGATGAACAACTCACATGCAACGTTATCGTGAGTACATAACTTCTTTTTTTCTAGTGCAATAGTTAGTTAAATGATTTTATATAAAAATGGTTGGATTTTAATTGTATACAAGAGATGCAAGCCCACCATGAAATTATTTCAAATAAGAATAATGTTTGTTTTTTTATGTTTTTATTATGAATTTTTATGTTACAACCAATAGGGTCACAGGTTCATAGGAAATTACTAGGCTAATGGCTTGAGAGCCTTTAAAGCCTAGCCAATGTTGTTGTGTCTTTCGGCTTTTCCTGGTTAGGGGTCGCCACAGCGGAACTCCGGTCCGCTAATGATTGGCAGTAGATTTTTACTTGCGGAGTTGCCAGCCCTGATGCACAACCTTCAACGAAGGCAAGCCCATTCACGCATGTCTCCACACAGAAGACGCTCTAGTTGAGAATCGAACAGGACAACGTCTTACTGTGAGGTGACAAGGCTACAGCAGCGCCACCACTGCAGCTGATTTACCTGGTATATATCCACTAGGGGGAGGAGGAAGGTATGGGTTTCTGCCTATGCCTTGGTATTTTTACATTTTAAAGATTACCCCTATCCATAAGGGACATAGGTGCCACACCAGGTGTGAATTTATGGCTCCCCATCCATCACTCCAGATTTGCTTTGAAGAGGGACAGGGAGAGACTCTGCTTCACATGAATAGGAAGCGTATTCCAAAGAAGCGACAATGTCTGAGACACATCTGTGTCTCTGCAGCTTGTTCGGTTTGACACACTAAGTTCATACCACTGGAACGGGGGACCCTCATGCGTCTGTCTTGCTGATGTGCAGCAGCTCCATCAGGAATGGATTTGTGAGAATCTTGTAGGTCAGGAAAGGTTTTCCTGAAGAAGTTCATGAAGAATAAAATTGAACAAAAGTACTAAAGAATTGTGTTCGCTCCTTCATTCCATCTACAGCTTTTGGTTTGAGTTTCATTTTCCAGTTTGTTGTGTGCTTATAAATCTTGTAGGTTAAACACAGGTCACCCTGTAACAGTCAGGAGGAGACAGAGTTAAGGGAAAAGGCTTTAAGCCTCTCTGCATAGGACATGTTGTTTACACCCTGTGAGGAACCTTTGAGGTCACTCCAGCTGTTGAAGGTGTCTGGCTAAGTACATTCCAAGTGGTGCATTGTACTTAATTGTCAGTCTAATGAGGGCTGTATACAGTGGGGCTATAATCTCTCTGGATCTGGAAGCCATACCTTTACTTATCAGTTGTGCACATAACATGACTTACCACTGTGAATACATGATGGTCAAATGTCTGGCTACTATCTACCAGGGTACCCAGATCCCTTACCTCTGAGTCTACTGTTTGGGGTATGTTATTAATGTAGTATTTAGAAGGGGTATTTGTTTTCCCAAAGGGTATGATAATGGATTTCTTTGTGTTTAGTTTCAGGCTGTGGTTCTGAGACCAGTAATTTTTCTGGTTTAAACCTTCCTGAAGGATATCTACATCACGGGGGGATTTACTGATTATCCCCAGCTGCAGTCGGATGCAAACTTTGTCATTTAGAGGCCCTCAGTATTTGCCTTGGCATCTTCAAAGTAAATTCCAAACAGGAGTAGACCCAGCACATGACTAGTAAATGGCCTCTTGCTGGAACTTGAATCACCAGCTTTGACCATGTGTCTTGTCCTATATCCAGCTGTCTGTCCATCTTGTGCGGTAGGGATTTATCCTCAGTTCTGTTAGTTTATTTGTGATACCTGAGTGGGATAGTGTGTCAAATACCTTAGTCAGGTCAAGGTAGGCAGCATGCACTGTTTTACCATCATCCATGGTCTTGGTGACCTTCTCATAGAAGTTCGCCAAGTTTAGCAGGCATGACCTACCCTTAAAAGAGCCAAATTGGATCAGGTTCAGTGTTTGGAAATTTCCTATGTCTTTGTTTATCAGGTCCATGATTATTCTTTCCATGGCTTTACAAACAAGACAAGTTAACCTTATGGGTCTGTAGTTACCTGGGTCAGTTGATGGTCCACTCTTATCCAAGGGTATGAGCATGGCTGTTCTATACTCTGTCAGACAAAAAGCCTGTTGGGAGACTATAGTTAAATAGCAATCTGTTTTGGCCTGACAGGTCACTACTCAAATTATTTAAGAGGCAACCTGGTATATCATCAAGTGCCATTGATGCCATGGTTTTAGCTTTGGAGAGCACTGTGGCTACATTTTCTGTAGTGATAATTGGTGGAGGAGTGACCAAGGGTATTACCTGGGGGAGAATGGGGGGAGTGATGGGGGAGTGAAGTCTGAGCTAGATTTATCTGCCAGCAGATTAGCTATGTCAGCCGGTTTGTTGTAGGAGGTGCTGTTGACAACTAATTCCGCATATTGTTGGGTGTTGCCCTTAATACTGCAGACTTAGCTGAAAAATGCCTTATGGTTACTCTTAGCTTTAGAGGCTATTTCAAAGTTAGCTTTCAGAGACTTTACTAGTTACCTGATCCACTTATTTAAACTAGTGAGGGGTTTATTGCCCCGTTGTGCACATTCCCTCTTTCTTCTTGACAGGGTTTTCTTTCTTTTATTGTACAATATGTTAAGACCAGGAGTTCACCAGGGTGGCTTGTTTTGTGATTTGACCTGGGCTTATTTTGGTTTGGTACCACCGTCTGTATGTACATCTGTTTCTATGTAGTTGTTTATATGGTCATACAGGGCTTTAGTGTACTGCTCTGCATAGGCTGCTGTGTTTTCAGGATTCGGGGCGGGGGCTTGGAATTTAGATATGCCATCACTTAATAGGGAGTAGTTGGCCTTAGAAAAGTTTTTAAAGTTCTTGGGGTTTGGTCGGGGGCTCTAGTCTTACCTTAATTTCCAAGGATACTGCTTTGTGATCTTATCTTACCAGTGAAGACATCACACATGGGGGCAGGGTGCAAAACTCACCCATATTTGTGAGTATCAGATCAAGGATATTTGTTCCCCTAGTGGGAGTGCAGACCAGCTGTTCCAGGGCATTTATATTTAGAAAGTCTAGGAATCTGTGAGCCTATGTGTTAGTGGTTTTGTATGCTTCCCAGTTAAAAGAGGACTATTTAAAATCACCCATGAGTATGGTATTGGGTTGTGTAGTGAGTGATTCAAGTAGCTCTAGGTATGATGTGTGGGTATCCTGGTTGTTTCTCCCCATAGATAGTTGGAAATGGAGTAAAATACATAAAATAAAATTCTTTTGAACAAAAGAAAAAATGCAACATGGTCATTTGCAGAAGGTACTATGTAGCTGCCAGTGACAGTGAAAAGAATCTTACACAAGAATACAGAACCTGTAGCCTGTGACACCTGATGGACAGCTGTCATCTGTGAAACAGTTTGTCAGAATTGTCTGTCTTTCATTCCAAATGAGTTTCCAGATGGGAAACCTATTATTTCTCAGTGTATTTTGAACTAACTGCCTGGGTCCACATGGCTGGAGCAACAGCAATATAAAGGTAAAGGCCATTCTAGACTTGTGTCTGGCAAATAGTTTATTGGTGATAAACACATGGTACAGCAAGAGAGACAGTCACAAGATCACATACAAGTTCATAGGTAGGTACTAGGCTATCGGCCCTAGGGCCCATACAAGCCTTGCCAAAAAATGTACCCTGGCTTTCGCCACCCAAGAAAATTATTTTCCTGTGCCCCTGTCGAGCAGAACCACAGAAGTGATCCCCAGGGTGAATTTCCCATTTCCCATCCAATCATCAAGATTTTTCTTGAAGAGTGCTAATGAGGAGCTCTGTTTGACATAGATAGGTAGTCTGTTCCAGAGTATGGGAAGTCTCTGGGACAGGAATCTATCCCTCCAGCATGTTCTGTTTATTGTGGTGACAAGGTTTAGGTCCCTAGAGTGTGTAGCTCAGAGGGATTGGGATTTCTTTAAGTGGAGCATGTCCAACAGCTCTGGGTTTGACATAGCTTTGTATGTTAGGCAGAGATTGCCCCTGAGTAGGTGATATGTGATGGAGTAAAGCTATAGTTTTTTGAGACGGTCTGCATAGGGCATCTGTTGGAGGCCAGTAATCCTCTTTGTGAGGTATTTCTGTGGTCTTTCCAGTTGTTGTAGATATCTTGTGAGGTACATATCAAAAGGGGCGTTGTACTCTATAATGGGTCTAATGAGTGATGAGTAGAGGGGAACAATGACCTCTTTTTTTGAGGATGAGAATCCTTTTGTGATGAGATGAGCCACGTAGAAGGATTTCCTGACCACTGTGGTGATGTGATTATCAAAGGTGAGACTACTGTCCACCTGTGTCCCAAGGTCTCTTATCACATTTTCAGCATTAAGTAGACTACCAGCTATGTGGTAGTTCATGGGTACAGAGTTTTTAACCAAAGGGGATGACAATACACTTTTTGGCATTGAGCTTTAGGCCATGGCTTTGACACCAGGTATCTGTCTCAGTGAGGCCCTTTTGTATTTTGTCCACATCGTTAGGAGTTTTGATTATGGCTCCTAGTTTGCAGTCATCTGCAAACTTTGTTAGCCAAAGACCTTCTGTGTTGGCCTGCACTTCAGAGAAGTAGATACCAAACAGGAGAGGACCCAGGACTGAACCCTGCGGTACTCCACTTGTCACTGGTCTGATGTTGGATTTGGAATCTGCTACTTTCACAGTGTGGGTTCTGTTCGTGAGCCAGTTGGCAACCCATCTTGTGACATAGGGATTTATACCTAGTTTAGTGAGCTTATCTATAATTCCAGAGTGGGGGATGGTGTTGAAAGCCTTGGTGAGATCTAGATAAGCTGTGTGAACCATTTTACCCTCATCTATGGCTTTGGTGACTGCTTCAAAGAAGTCAATCAGGTTTAGGAGACATGATCTGCCTTTTACAAATCCAAACTGGGTAGGGTCCAGAGTTTGGAGATCTCCAATGTCTTTGTTTGAGTTCCACGATGATATGTTCCATGGCCTTGCAGACAGGGCGGTAGTTCCTGGGGTCCATCGTGGCTCCCCATTTGTGGAGTGGGTTAACCATCACGGTGTGCCATTCAGTGGGCACAAAGCCTGAGGTGAGGCTATGATTGAACATGGTACTTAGGTGGGGTGCCAGTTCATTCTGTAGTTCATGTAGAATGCAGCCTGGGATGTTGTTAGGTCCCATGGATGCTGTGTTCTTGGGTATGGAGAGTGTGTTTTTTACCTGTGCAGCCGTGATTACAGGAACTTTGCATTATTCCGATATAGAGATGGGCCCTCTAGGGGGTGAGAGGGGGGTAAAGTTAGCACTGAACCTCTCTGCTAGGATGTTGGCAATATCAGTTGGTTCTGTATATTTAGTGCCATTGTGCTGTAACTCAGAGCAGATCCGAGTGTTCCCATTTAGATTCTTGACATAGCTATAGAATGCTTTGTGGTTGTCTTTAGAGTCAGTGGCAATTTTCTTTTCTTAACTAGCTTTGGAGGATTTTATGAGAGATCTCAGCTTCTTACTTGAGGTTGACCAGGGAGTTCCTCCAGTCATGGGATTTTACTCTTTTTTGCAACAGTTTCGTTCTTCTGTTGTAGTGTTTGTTTATGGCAGAGGACCACCAGATTGGCTTCCTTTTTTTGGAGGATAACATCTTGGTTCTATTAGGGATAGCATGATCCATGCACTCGTGTAAGTGCTTATAAAGTGCATTTGTGTAGGATTCAGCAGTCATGCCTCTATTGTCCATCTGCATGGGTGTCATGAAGTTTGCCACTTCTGTCTTAAGAAGTGTGAAGTTGGCTTTGGAGAAGTTTTTTACGATGGTTTCCCTAATTGGGGGTGGGGGTGGGATGTGGATGTCTAGGCTGATTAGCTTGTGGTCAGATCTGACCAATGAGGAATTGACCTCTGGTGTGGAACACCAGTTTCCCATGTTTATTTTATTTATTTATTTATTTTACATTTGTTAACCGGGCTGGTCTAACTGGATATATTTCCATTTTCAGTAGAGGCCCGGGGAGAAAAGCTCCACAGGAAGACATGGACGGAATACAACAAAAACCAACAAATATATAATAACAAAATTAACAAACAGATTTAAAAAAAAGAGGTAGGTGTTTTACTCAAGACCAGAATAACTAATTCTATTTAAAGATATAAACCAAAGTTACCATAATTTCATCATTGGAATCAATTAGAGAGAGTCAACTAGAGAAAGCAAGAGATAAAGGAAAAGAGAGAACATTTTGCAACACAAAGTACAGAATAGAAAGATATGTATTGCAAGAAAGAGACAGACAAATAGCCGTGAGGAGGAGAAAGAGCCAAGAAAATTTTTAATCAGGTTTAGAGCAGGAACATATCCAGTGGTTCTTAAGATGAACTTTTAGTTTTTGTTTAAACAGTGCAGTAGAAGCAATTGAAGTAAGTTCGGGAGGAAGTTTATTCCAGTGTTTCCCAATGACATTGGAGAAAAGGGAATCACCAGCAAGGTTATTAGATTTGGTTAAGGTAACTAGCAGTTTGCTAGAAGAGCGGAGAGAGTTCAGGTTAGAGTAGGGGCTTAAGAGGTTAGAAAGAGCAGGTGTATTAAGAGGTTGGTAAAAGGCTCTTTGGACAAACATAAGTTGGGATAGAAGCAACGTGTTTGTCAGTTCGAGCCAGTTAAGTTGTTGCAGATTCTGACAATGGTGGGTTCTAAATTGTTTTCCAGTAACAAATCTAGCTATGTTGTTGTAGGAGGTAGATAGTTTAGAGAGATTGTTTTTCTTAAGATTGGTGTAGATAGGTGAGGCATAGAGAAGTGTGGAAATAAGATGTGAGTGGGCAAGATTCACTTTTGCTGGGAAGGTTAAAAAAGTTTTGATTCTATATAGAGAGCCAAGTTTCCTGTTTACAGATCTAATGGTATTGTTGATATGAAGGTCGAAGGAGAGATTGTTATCAATTGTGACACCTAGCAATTTGGTAGTAGAATCAGGTGATATAATGGTTCCATTATTAGACACAATGGAGAAGTCAAGTGTAGGGGATCTGGTAGTAGGTTTAAAGAGAAGTAGTTTGGTCTTTTTTGCGTTTAGGAGTAGACATCGTTTTAGAAACCAAGTTTCAACTTTAGAAAATACAGCTTGAGTGTTAGTTTGAAGTTCAGAAATGGATTTAGCAGAGCAAATAAGTGTGGAGTCATCAGCATATTGAATGCAGATAGCCTCAGGAATGGCTACTTGTAAGTCATTTATAAAGAGGGAGAAAAGAAGTGGTCCAAGAATAGAGCCTTGGGGACACCAAGGAGATTGGTAGAAGAGATGAGAGTTTGTTATCCCAGAGGACAGCTTGTTTCCTGTTAGTGAGATATGAGCTGAACCAGTGGATAGTCTCAGGTGCTAAGGAAAGAGATTCGAGAATTTTTAGAAGGAGAGAGTGGTTGACCATGTCAAAGGCTTTGGACAGGTCTATGAAGAGAGCAGAAGACAGGACATTATTGTTGCGATTATTGTTAATAATATCTGTGAAGGAGAGCAGAGCAGTAGTTGTGCTATGATAAGGCCTAAAGCCATGTTGACAGTTTGTTAGTATTTTATTTTGTAGAAGGTGATTCATTACCTGATGGTGGACACATTTTTCCATTATTTTAGCTAGAGGTGACAATAGAGCTATGGGTCTATAGTTAGAATGTTCAAAGGAGTTTCCTCCTTTATGTAATGGTATGATGTAAGAGATTTTCCATACATCTGGGATGGATTCTTCATTTATGGTCCTATTAATGAGAATTGATATGGGATAAGCTATTTCAGAGGCTGCTTTTTGAAGGAATTCAGAAGGAAGCTGGTCAGCAGAGGGTGTGCAAGGTTTAAGCTTGAGAATGCATCTCTGTATAAAGGTAGTGGAGATGGGTTGAAGCCTAAAGGTTGGTAGTTTGGAGGAAGTATGGTCATGAATGATGGTATTGTCACTGGATAGATGGGAGGCCAAGGAATTTATAGTATTGATGAAGAATGAGTTGAAAGTGTTGGCAGTATCAAGGGGAGGAATTGTATCAGACCCAGAAGGGGGGGGTGGTAGTCTGTCCAGGGTGAAGAAGTTTATTTAGGGTTGACCAGAATTTTTGAGGATTATTGTGATTCACTTGCTGAAGATTGCTATAATAGTTCTTTTTGTCAGAGAGGATTGATTTTTTGGTAATATTTCTCAGGTGTCTGAAAGTCTGTTGGTCTATGGGAGATTTGCTAGTTCGCCATTTTAACCAAGATTTGTTTCTAAGTGACATTTTTTGTCTAGTCTCTTTTGTTAGCCAGGGGGCTGGCCTAGCTTTAATTCTAATAGAACGTTTTGGTGCATGATAATCAAGAATAGTTAGGAATGTGTTGTTAAAGAAATTAACAGCTTCTTGAAGAGGAAGTGTTTTTAGTGGGTTCCAGTTACAAGCCTTTAGTTCCGTTTTAAAAAGGGTTGGGTTAAAGCATTTGAGGTTACGTAGGGTCCTATATAAAGGAGAGTAACTAGAGGTATTTTTTTGTCTAATAATATAGGTTAGGTTGTGGTCACTAATGTCATCGGGTAGCGTTCCAGACTGATATTTAATTTGAGGTTTGTTTACCAAAATCCAATCAAGGATACTTTCTTTGTTATTAGTTTTGTTAATCCTAGTAGTGGTATTAATAGTTTGAGTGAAGCCGTGGAGATTAATATGGGATGCTGGGTTGTTAGTGGATATTGAGGACCAGTCTAAGTTGAGGTCTCCTAGTATTATGGTTTCTTGTGGGTAGGTGGATGAGGCCCAACTGAGGATATCTTCTATGGTAGTAGAGTTATTTCCAGGGGGTAGATATATACAGATGATATAGATGGATTTTTTGAGGTTAAGTTGCAGCTTTGAGATAAGAAGTTCGGTTTTAGTAAATCCAAGATTCTCATAGGGTACTAATGTTATTTTTAGTTCTGTTTTGAACAATAGTGCTACTCCTCCACCTTTTTTACCATTGCGGTCGAGTCTCAAGATGTTATAGCCTGGTGGTAAGATTTCAGTGTCTTTAGTAAAGGGTTTTAACCAGGTTTCTGTTAAACAAAGAATGTCAAAGGAGTGGTGGTCAAGAAGAGAGTGGAGTAGGGTTATTTTGTTATTGATGCTTTGGATATTAAGGTGTCCTATGAGTAAAGTATGTGTGGAGGAGGTTGGTGATTCATGAGAAGTGTGTAGAGAAACAGGTGTAGCTTTAGCTGAAAAATTAGATGGACCAGGATTGGGGTGGATGTCACCATCTATCAAGGTAGATTGGTTGTATAGCAAGTAGGATTTGTTAGGGAAGTATAGAAAGTACTTAGGTTTTCTAATCAAGAGGTTCTGACTTTTTATGTGAGTCAATCTGTGGTATTTAGCTAAGAGGTAGCTAGAGGTAGATGTGATGTTTAATTGAGAAAAGTTTAGACTTTTGAAATTTGAGGTTGAATGTTTAGGAGAGTAGTTGAGGTGGAGATTGAGTGTAGTTTCATAGGAGGTTAAGGAATAGGGCAGAGTGAGAGAAAGGGAAGTGATGAGTAGAAGAATTAGTATTTTTAGAGTGTTGTTTTTTACAGAGATCATAGAAGTATGTTGGAGGATGTCCTTTGACATGTTGAGATTATTAAGACAGGAATAGACTAGTGAACTTTGGAAGACTATAGTGTAGGGATGTATAGCTAGATGGTAAAGACAGGATAGAAATATTCTTATAAGTATAGTCAGGTGATAGGTGAGGTGATAGAGGAGGGTAAAGTAGAGAGGAAGTTGTGGATGATGTAAGAGGTAGTGATAGGTGAAGTTATAGAGGGGGTGTGGTGTAAGGGGTATAAAGCTAAGGACACGTGGGGTGGGTGGGATAAGGGGGTAGGGTGGGGAGCGAAGCGGGGCTGAAACAGTTAAGGGAGGAGAGCAGAAAACAATCAGCTAAGCAAGCAGGAGAGTAACACCATGAGTTACCTATACTACTTAGTTTAAGAAGCAAGAAAGGGAAAGGTTTTTAAGGAGCATGAGAGGGATTCAGGCAGAAAGCAAGTAAATAAAACAGGTGCAGGTAAAAGTGGGAAAGAGGTATAGTTTAGATGACAAAAAGACCAGAAAGGGAGCAGTGATAATACACGGAGACAGCAGGTTTAAAGTATAGGGAAGTAAATAGTACAGTTTGCAGAGGGGCACAGGGAGGAAGAAGCAGAAAATAGGCAGGTATATAAAAAAAAAGTAAGACCCAGTTGTCAGTGAACTGAAGGTAGGAGAAACAGAGAAAAGGAGAGCAGCAGCCAGAAAGAGGTAATTTAGAGATAGAGTGGAAACAGAAGAGGCAAAACAAGCAGGATACAACAGTTGAGGGAAGACTAGCAGGGGCAGGAGTAGTTAACAACAAATGCTAGGGGATATGGTGACTGAATAGTATGCAGGTGAGTAAGGGAAGGGGGTAGCTTTAGCTTGTACTGCGTGTGTGCCGCCCACAAGAGGACATAGACACCAAGTAAAATATACAAGCATGGACATACAGCCAATGCAGGTGAGAAAAGGAGATTTACTACTTTTACTCAAGTGGAGTTAGGGGTGCTTCCTGGGTGCCAATATAGATAGCCAGCTTCGTAGCTTCAGGTAAACTGGGAGAGATAGGCCAGCAGGTAAGGGACAGCCCGATGAGGAGCACTAGGCTTTAAAGCTGGAAAACAAAAAGAATAACAGGTGAGAGAGCAGCTGTGGTTAGAAGGATAGGATGTAAGGAGAGGTACAGGTACCAGGTAAAAAAACAATATTTGCAATTCCAGTATCAGTTATTCAGGCAATATTCAAAGGTAGCAGCAGTGGGTATCAAACATTAATACATAGAACTATGTATGAGATACATTCAGGTCATTCCCGTAATAGTATACAATAGTAGGGTATTAAAACAGTTGTTAGAGGAGGATTAATATACTTTGCAAGTAAAAGGTATTTACTACATACTGGTCTAGTACCAAACAGTGGAGGAGGAGATACCCAGAAGGAAAACCTCTCAACGAGGTAAACCTCTACCCTTAAAAGTAAAAGGGCTTTTAGTAAAGCAAAAAGCTGTAAACTAACAACCGTTTCCAATGTCTAAGTTTGAACAGGCTACGCTAAAGCAGCAGAGCAAAGCATTTCAATGAAGGCCTTTAGGCAGCTTCTAACTGTAGTTAAAATAAGGAAAAAAAAAAGAAAAAGTACCACATGTTGGTAATGACCAGATCTAGGATATTGCTGCCCCTGGTGGGGGTGTGAATAAGTTGATCCAAGGTGTTGGAATTTATGAATTCTTGAAAACGTTGAGCAAAAGTGTTGGTACATGAGTAGTTTTCCCAGTTAATGGTGAGGTAGTTGAAATCGCCCATTATTAGGGTGTTGGGTTGTACCCTAATACATTCCAGTGTATCAAGAAATGAGGAGTGTGAATCCTGGGGCATGGTGCGGGGTCTGTAGCAAGCTACAGTTTGGATTGCGGTCTTGCCCAGAGTTAGTTGCACTTGGATAATCTCAGATGCATTATGCTGTGCAACTAGCCTGGAGGTGTGGATATCCTTAATGAATATGGACACACCTCCACCTTTAGTGCTTCTTTCTGGGTTAGGTGGCCGAAATGTGTGGTATGAATTGAAGCCTGGTAATGCAGGGTTGCTCTCTGGAGCTTTGAACCAGGTCTCTGTCACTGCACAGATGTCAATGTTCTCCATTTAAGGAGTGCCTCGAATGAGTGCATTTTGAGGTTTAGACTTCTAGCATTGAGTACCATTACCCTCATATTTTGCTTGCTTGTACCTGTTATGGTGGTGCATTTGTCATTTGAACCTTGCCTAAAAAAGGCACTATAGGGGTGGCAAGAGCCTTAGCCAGTATCCGGAATCCTAAGGGTGACAGGTGCAGGCCATCTCTGGCAAAGCATCATGGACTGTCAATCATGTCGTCCTAGGCAGACAAATACTGGATTCCCTTAGAATGACACCAGAAGCTTAGCCAATTGTTGAAGTCAATCATTTTGTCCTTGTACTGTGGTATCATTCTGGGTGATGGCAGGATGCTACCCAGGGTTAGGGTCATACCTGCCTGGGATACAAGATCGGAGAGCTCCTCCATGTCTCTTTTTATGTAGTCCAGGGAGGTACATCTCAGGTCATTCACACCAACATAGACAATGACAGTGTCATATTTGTACTTATTGTGCAGTGACTTGAGTGCATGCATTATGTGGCGGATCCTGGCACCTGACAGGCAGCTTACAGTAACTTTCTCCTTGTTTAGTCTAGTGAGTGGAACATCAGTGTGCCTGACTATAGAGTCACCTATGACTAGAGTGTTGAGTATGTTGTTATGCCTTATGGGCTGTGGTTGAGTGGCACACTGAGTTTGTGGCCAGTGTGGCCAACATGCAATTCACGTAGACTTCCTCCTAGTAAGGAAAGACTTTAGGGGTAGAATCAGGGATTGCAAAGTCATCCCCAATGAAACAGTCAGCTCACAGCATAAACCGCAATCGGCTAAAGCAGTGGTTACAGAGGGGTCTAAAGTCAAGAGTCTAGGCTGATGACCTAAAAGTTTATTAAAGTGAAAGCAGAAAAGTCCAGGAAAAAAAACAGGGCCCCATCACCCCAGCAAGAAAATGAAATAGGTTGAGTTGAGGAAGAATGGCAGTATGTCAAAAACAGTGTGTGTGTGTGAGGACTACAGAACTGATATGTGGCTAAGATATGTATGGAAATAAGATCCATAAGTACTTACAAGGCTGTTGAGCTGTGAGGATGTTAAGAACTGTAAAGGTTGTTTTTTCTTTTACTAAACATAGTGGATAAAATAATAGTATTGCTAAACTACGATATTGCAACTAAGTGCTGATGTACCTTGTATTGTATCAAGGAATTATATTGTAAAATAAAAGGTATTGTGAATGACCCACCCAAGTATAAGAGGCAAGAGATGCATGTCATAGATGCTGTGTAGAGTGGCAAGAAACAAGTGACACTCACGTCTGTTATAAATGCTAAGTTTTGATTTTTTGTAATGTACATGTAGGAGCCATATTTCATTGTGTAGCGTGATAGGAGCCTAGTGACACTTAAGCCTGTTACAAACACTGTATGCTGATGTAATAATATTTAATTGACATGATCCTGATATAGTTCTAGTGAATGGTAATTGTTATAGTACTATTTTTTGCATTTGCTAATGACAAAAATATCAAAGCATTTTCTGTAAATGTTACTTGTTTAGCGTAGCTGTATTAAGCTGTCTTATAGTACATTTGCTATAAAGTTTACTAATAGATAAGGAGCTTGTTCACTATCCTAACCTGCTCCCATATCTTTTACTCCTTCCTAGGTATTCTACACTTTTTCTTTTAGACCCAACCTAGCCCGCCCCAATTGAAATGCTCGCAACGCTAGGACTCTGCTGCTCGTAATTCACAAGCCAACTAAAGTAGTTAAACTTGCTTTTTAATAAAATACTGACTACTGCAAGGAAAACAAGTTTAATATTCTTTCCCACTACTTTTCTTTGTGAATGTTTGGGTCATAGCTCTGTAGCGGGTTCCACAGCACTAGTAGTAGCACAGTAGGCCTCCCCATTAGTCCTGCACCTAAATGTACAAGGTAATCTGAAAATATAAATTAAAACTATGTAATTTATCAGTTTGGTGTTTCTTTCATGTTATAAATTAAAATTATCTTAACTTACTTTTGGCCATTACCTGCCCTGTAAAGTGAATACTGATTGTCTCTGCAGTCTTGCAATCTGTTTGGGCCCTGCTCCATTCACCTTGCTCCCCTACCCTGCCCCCATTTCCCACCCCCCACTATACCTACATTTATTTCTAACCTTTCATCACCTAACCACAACTGTACCAATCACCTACCTCATATTAATATCTTTATTCACACCCCTATCTGATTCTCCACTGTCTACTCACACATAATTCCTACTAACCACACCCTTACATTCTCCTCTATATCTCAACCGCCTTACCGCCTATACCCAACCATCACTTCCAAACATGCAAATCACACTAGTATCTATCTCATTAGCTCTCACAACACTAGCCTACATAACATGCATCCAAACTAACATACCACTAGACAATACTACATTCCATACAACACTTACATCCATACTTACAAAAAACACTCAGACTTTTCTATCAGTTCTACAATAATTAATGATAGCACAATATTACATGTATATAAGTCCAACATACCAAGATGCAACATTAGAAAAATATCACCTAGCTCTAACAAAGAAGTCACAGATATAATCAATCACTTACTATCATTCACAAAGAGACTACTTACCTCAAGCGACATACACCAAAACCCAGGTCCACTTGATACCCTACTTATACCCAAACAAATATCAGACCTATTAATTCTTAACATCAACACAAGAAGCATAGCTAATAAACTACCTGACCTGCATGCATTTATAACCCACTACACTCTTGACATACTGACCATTACAGAGACATGGCTAAAACCCAATACCCAAAATGAAGAAATCCTCCCACCAGGTTATGATATACTAAGATTAAATAGAGCAGGTAAAAAAGGAGGTAGAATAACAATTCTCTTTAAAAACACACAAAATCTTCAACCTCTACAAACCCCCATACCTAAATTTAATAATTCCAAAACCCTCGGTTCAGTTCTGCGTATAAACAAAACAAACAAAAAAAATCAATATTCTCTGCTGCTACATCCCGCCAGGAAACAACTTTCCCATAATTAAGGAACTGTTACAATGGTCTAGAGATAAGCTCCTACAAGAAACTATTCTGCTAGGTGACCTAAAAACTGACTGCTTAGCCTGCAATTCCAACTGCCCCTCTAACTACATAAATCTCTATGGGTTCTCTCAACTCATTGAAGAACCTACCAGAGTAGATAAAAAAATTGCAAAAATAATCCTTACTTGATTGGACACTGGTCAATTGCTCCAAACAAAACTACCAGACAGGCTGTCTACCTGATAGTCTTAGTGACCATCTCCCCACATTCCTGTTACGCAAATGCACTAGCTTACCCAAATTCCATAGTTCATAGGCAAATCCGACATGACTGCAACCTAAATCCTCAGGACCTTAACTCGGTTCTAAAACAATGTAACTGGGAACCTCTACAAACCCTTGGACTAGACCACAGTCAACTACTTTAACAGTACCTTTACCAATGTCCATAAAAGTATTGCCCCAACCAGGAAGGTCAGAGTAAAAACTAACTATGCACCATGGCTAAGTAGGGACACTAGAGCCCTAGTAAAGTCCAGAGATAAGGCCTGGAAAACCTGGAAGAGGGAAAACACAACCCTATTCAAACAAAACAACCAGCAACTTAGGAATCAGGCCAAAAAACAAACCAAACTTGACAAACAGAACTACTTCCTTGGTGCCCAAAGTAAACACTCAAGAAACCCAGAATAAAAATTTGGCAAGCCATCAACTCCTTACTAAAACCAGACAAAACTACCACTCCAACTCCCAACTCCACCATTAATGACATGGACATAGCCTCTCAATTTAACCACCATTTCACAGATTCCATTCTAGCCTTATCCAGCCACTTATCCAAAAATAACCCTTCATATACACCAACCAAATGTCCAAACAACATTCCTCCCAACTCTCTCATCCATTCCTACCTCAACAATTAAGAAACTCCTTCTAAAATTAAAACCTACCACCCTTGCAGCATATAATTTACCTGCTAACTTCCTAAAAATGGCTGCTAAATCCATATCCTACCCTGTTTCCATCCTCATTAACCACTCCATACAAGAATCCTATATCCCTCAACTGTGGAAAGCTTCATATATCATTCTTTTTTCATAAAGGTGGAAATTCTTATGACTTTTCAAATTACTGTCCAATCGCCATTCTATCTCCCCTTTCTAAACTACTAGAGAAATGTATTCACTTTCAAGTCATGAAGTTCCTAGACACACGCAAACTCCTGTCCACCACACAACATGGCTGTCCACCACACAACATGGCTGTCCACCACACAACATGGCTTCCGGCCACATCACAGCACAACGACTGCTCTCCTTTCCTTTACTAACATAGTTAACCAACACAGGAATAATAATAACTTTACATCTGCCATATGTTTGGATCTCTCCAAAGTGTTCAACATGGTCTCACACAACATACTACTAGATACTCTAGCCTCCCTATCCTTTGCCCCATCTACTATTGCCTGATTCAATAATTATCTATCTAACAGGCAGCAGTCTGTCCAATGGCAAGGTGTACTTACCCCTCAACTTCCAACTTCCATAGGTGTACCACAAGGCTCAATACTAGGCCCACTTCTCTTTTCACCAACAATCTACATACCTCAACCCAACATGCCTCACTTATACAGTCTGCAGATTATTCTATTCTAATCTGCTCAGCCCCTTCCCTCTCCTCCCTTCAACAATTCACCCAGGAATCCTTTAGCTCTGTGGAAAAATAGATTACTGATATCCAACTCATCCTAAACCCCAACAAGACTAAATTGTTGTTATTTACCCCCAACAAATAAAAAACTACTCCTCTTTCCTTTACCATCACTTCCAGAAGTGGCACTACCATTTCTCCTTCAACCCACACCAAACTCCTCGGCATCAAAATTGACAAAAACCTTCACTTCAATGTCCATATACCCCAAACTATCAAAAAGGTTCCAAAAAAATGGGTACACTCTACAGACACACAAAACGTCCTCCCAGATCAAGCTAGAATCACTCTAGCACAAACTCACCTATTGTCCACACTAATGTATGCAGCATCTATTCTTACCAATATCAGAAAACTAGACCTGGATAAACTTGACTCATGCTATAATAAGATTGCCAAGTTTGCTAACAACTCCACCTTCAGAACACACCTCTGTATAGCTCACAGGGACTTACAATGGTTAGAATTTCTGCAACTTTTCAATTACCACCAGCTAGTCATTGCTTACAACATTCTAAAATCTCTTGATAAAACCCATCACTGGGGCAACTACTTACTCAATACACAGCAAATCGTCCCCTCTGCTCTAATGACAAATCACTCCTCTGTATCTCTAGAGCTAACAATACTGCAGGAAAATCACTGTTCTCCCACACCGTTGCTAGAAACTGGAATACCTTCCCCCTTCGTTGACCGCTAGCTCCTCTACCTCACATTTCAAAAACACCCTAAACTCACACCTAATGAATACCTGGTTATGTCCATGTATTACACAAAAAAATTAATGTTTCGTACCTTTCACTCCCTACTGACCAGAAAGGCTTTTCTATTAATTCACTGTAATACTCTACAGTACTCCAAACAGTTAATCTAATAACTAGTATGCAGCTCATGCTCACTGCTGAGATGTATTCTGTCTGTATTTATATTTCAGTCTGAAAATGTTAATAATGTTTAAATGTATCTTGTCTGTCTTCAGTCTGAAAATGTTAATAATGTTTAAATGTATCTTGTCTGTCTTAAAATTCCTACATGTAAGTATCTATTACTGTTCTCACTGTGAGCTTGTTCTTTAATTTCTGTATAAAACATTTACAATTGTTAGTTATTGTGGAGCTTTTCTCCCTGGGCCGCCACTGTAAATGGACCTAGTCCAGTCGGACTTTCCTGGTAAACAAATGTAAAATAAAATAAAAGTAAATAAAGAAGCCAAATCTTAAATTCCCATGTTTGCTTTTAGCCCTTATATATTATGCATGAAGGGACAGGCAGAACAAGGATATGTTAAAACTTTTACTAGCTGCCTCTTTTCGTGAGGGACATGGGTGCTAAACTGGAAATGAATTTATGGTTTCCAAGCCAGTCATCCAGATTTCATTTGAACAGAGTAACAGAAGTAATTGCTTTATGTGGTGTGGAAGATGATTCTCTAGAAATGATATTCTGTTTGACACATAAACTGTCCCTCCAACATGTCCTGTTTATGTTATAAACAGAGAATGAGATCCCCTGAGCGGGTGTTCATGCTACCATTGGACTTGTGAATGTGCAATTGTTCCAGAAAGATAGGGTTTATTCAGTCTGTATATGTGAGACTAAGTGGCCTGTATGATACCAAGAAGAGAGACAGAGCTTTGAGATGGTCTGGAGAGTTTTTATGATTTAGGGTCTTGAAGTTTTTAGTGAGGAAAACAGTGGGTTCATTCCAGTTGTAAGAAGAGTTTGGATAGGTACTTACTAAAAGGGACATTATATTTAATGACTGGTCTTATGAAAACTGAGTACAGTGGAATGATTAAATTTCTAGACCTGTACGTCACAATTTTAGAAGAGTTACTTAGTGATTTACATTTAACTGGGAGAATTTACTTATGATGTTTGAATGTAGAATGGTGCTGAATGCCATTCAGAGGTAGAGATATACATTGTGTACTGATCTACCTTCATCCATTGCTTCAGTACTCTTCTCAAAGAAGTCGAGCAGATTAAGAAAGCAGGATCTCCCTTAATGAATCTGAACAGGCTTGGGTTGAGAATCTGAAGACTATCTATGTTCTTATTTATTGACTGTAATGATCCTTTCCATAGTTTTGAGGTCCATTTACTCCCCACCCTTGTAGAAATAAGATGGACTTTGCTGATTTCCATTCATCAGTTTCAACCCGTTTGGAGGCTGTTATTGAATATAGTCTTCATAGGGTTCTGACCAGTCCTGTAGTCTTCATAGGGTTCTGACCAGTCCTATAGTCTTCATAGGGTTCTGACCAGTCCTATAGTCTTCATAGGGTTCTGACCAGTCCTATAGTCTTCATAGGGTTCTGACCAGTCCTATAGTCTTCATAGGGTTCTGACCAGTCCTGTAGTCTTCATAGGGTTCTGACCAGTCCTATAGTCTTCATAGGGTTCTGATCAGTCCTATAGTCTTCATAGGGTTCTGACCAGTCCTGTAGTCTTCATAGGGTTCTGACCAGTCCTATAGTCTTCATAGGGTTCTGACCAGTCCTATAGTCTTCATAGGGTTCTGACCAGTCCTATTTCAGGCTGACCAGTAGGCAGCTTGGTGTGTTATCTGGCCCCAGGGAAATAATGTTCTTTGCCTTGTTCTTGGGAGATTTCATGAGGAGGAATCATATAGTCCAGGGAGGTATGTCTCAAGTTGTTTATTCCCTTGTGTACTTCTTAAGGATACCATGGTTTATACAAGTGCCAATTCCTCCAGAATGCAAATACGTAAGCTTTACTCTTGACCAATCTCTCACTTTCACAACCTATGCTAAGAATATTACAAAGTACTTTTTCCACTCAAACTGTTGCAGCATCTCTTATCTTATATCACCAACAAACTGGACTGTAATTGCTAAAAATGTGCTCCTAATCAGACTAGAACACAGTCTACCCTTACTGTCAATACACTCCTACTACAATATTCAAAGGATACGGATTGCTAAAAATAAAATGTTTAGATTTGCTCTACTGGCATATTCTCAAACACACCACTATGATCTCATTAAGTGTCTCCAGTGGCTACCCATAATTCATAGGGCTTTCTGTCTATTAAACTGCCATTAGTTCAAAGGATTAAAACTGGGACGCTGACAAACATTAAGATCTAAATGATATTCATGGAGTAAATCTACTCCCTAAGATATAGCACATATGACAATTTAACACTAATCAGGCCACCCTTCAAAGTACAGTAAAATAAGGGTAATGGCTTTTTGTAACTAGGACCTTTCTCCTGAAATCATTTACTTTTTGAATTTAAATTAATATCTACACTGAAAAACTTCAAAAAGGCATACAAAAACATGGTGTTGATAAACTGTCTGTAAGTGGTCTGGGGATAATGGACAACCTACCTACCTACCTTCACTGCTTTCTTTATTACATCTCTATCAAACTGTACATATACTGTACATAATTTTATCTCCCTATGATTTTATGATTATTTAATACTACATTGTAACACTCTTCTAATCTCGTCCATTGTGTATTGTATTGCTAAATTAATTGCTGCCTGAATTATTTGCCATGATTGACTTTGTTATTTATGTAAGTTTGTTTACCAGGATACTATAATCTGATCTGCTCAAACAAGCACATTTTGTTTTTTTTTCTGTTCATTTTAGTGTGTTATGCTTATTTTACGAAGTCTAATTTGATACTGAAAAGGGTCAATAGACCAGTCAACTTACCTGTTCAACAAATAGTATGTGATGCCCGTGCCCTGGCCCAGCAATCAAGGAGCTTCAATCCTCACCACTAACACCAGAGAGGGCATCTCATATATGAGGAAAGGATAACAAATAAACACAGTAAAGTGCAATTTCCCTTAAGAGCGCACATACATCGCAGTCAGTCCGGGGCTGGTCGCTCCCTTGCTCCCCAGGTCCCCAATAGGACTCCCCACTGGCACAGCTATAGGGTCCAGATCTCAGCCAAGCTGGGCAAGCTAAAATCTCCAGCTCCCTCTCTGTCCAACCAGTGCTTTGTGTCCCTGCCCAAATAGTTGACCCCCACACACACTTTGAGATAAGAGGTTATATAACCACACAGACACTTCTGGGGAAGGCTGGCACAGGTTCTCCAGCTGTGCCCCTTTTACACAGACTATACGGTAGTACTGGCTGCCACCACCCAGCTAATATTATCAGCTACCCAAAGGACCTTAAAAGGGTGTCCAATTATTACTGTACAATATTATTATCCAATTGGTAGTATAGCCCAGGGCTAAAGCTATTAGAGTGGCCTTGTACAGTTTTACCAAAGGCATGCAAGTACTCTTAAGAGCTTAAATTATCTCTACACAAACCAGCCACAGTTAAAAGGTTTTAAAATACTTAATAATAAATAATTAAAACCACAAGACAATACTTTCTATTACACAGAGCTAGTCAAGAGTTTAGAGATCACACAGAAATACTTAAAAATCAGTAGTACAGTTCTGACATCACAAAAAACACTTAGTCTAAACTTTATAGTTCCTAGCTATTCCTAAAAGAAAACACAAGTCTAAGATAACTTACATAAGACAACAGGCAGATTGCTGATGAGTTGGATATCAAGACAAAAATGCTTAGTAATCTCTGGTTCTCACTGTTTAAATTGAAACTGCAGTTCTGATAAAACATTACATCATTTCACACTTTCCTGGTATTCCCAGGCTGACAGAAACTGCATTTACATTCTTTTACACTTAGAGCAATAAAGGACATTCCACATGTAAATTCTGGTTATTAACTTTAGCCTTAAAACAATAGGCAGGAAGCCTTCATTTAGCCGGACTGGAGCCGACTTGTAAACATCAAAGGCAGTGATGAAATAATTTCAATTTCAAAGGACCAACAAGAAATGCTTGACTTAGCTTTCTTTACAGCAGATGGCAATGTTGCCACATTGTTTTAAGTTCAACATTTCACAGTATTAAAAAATTATGATTCTCAGCTAGAGCGTCTTCTGTGTGGAGACATGCGTGAATTGGCGTACCTTCGTTGAAGGTTGTGCATCAGGGCTGGCAACTCGGCACGTAAAAATCTACTGCCAATCATTAGCGGACCAGAGTTCCACTGTGGCGACCCCTAACCGGGAAAAGCCGAAAGACACAACAACATGTACCAATTTCTATTTGACTAGGCTGGCAGCCTTCACCCATCTCTACCAGTCTTCACATAGTAAATAAATAAATAAAATAAAATAATAGCTTTATCCAGGCATTTGAATGCATGTTTAATAAGTATGGAATAAACCTGAGGGGGTTTAATGAGGTTTTACCCCCTCTGCTCATGGTTAATGCAGTCCATGCTGTTAGCAAGTTAAGTGACAGTGAGGGCCTCATTTATACTAAAATTAAAAAGTGTCTGTATGAATGTTTCAGGCTAATTCCTGAGGCTTATAGGAAAAAGTTTAGGGAACATAAGAGAAAAGCAGAGGACAGTGTCAATGATTTCACTTCTGAACTAAGTCCTTTAATAAGTAGGTGATGTACATCAAATTACTACTTTAAGATGTCTGGAGGCCTTATGATAAGGGAAGGGAGCAGTTACTCTGTACCTTGCCTGAGGATATGACAATCTGCTTGATAGAGTGAGGTTGTAACACTGCCAATAAAATGGGCACAGATGTTGATCTCTGTCTTGCCAACATTTCACAATTGCACTAGAAGGGCTCCCCTAGTACTGCACATGTGTATAATAGAACTTGTGGGACAGTCCAGACCAAGACGGCAAGTTCCACAGGCACACTGGGGGTCACTACTGGGTCCAGTATCATCATCATCACCAGCCTTTTTCCCATTTTCTACATGAGATTGGAGTGTCGCGTCAACTGTTGCCACTCTCCTGCCTTCTTTGACAGTCATGCCTGACTGTCGCAGGTCCTATCTCAAACAATCCATCCATCCCTTTGCCAGACACCCTCAATTCCTCTTGCATTCTTCCTGCATGTCCCAAATCGTTTTCACTAGATCATTTCTTGTTTGCCAGCACATGTGCCCAGACTACCGTAATCTGTTTTCTTTGCACTTCTCAGCAACTGGAGCTACTTTGGCTTCTGCTCCAATGTCCTTATTTCTTCAACTGCCCCACAGTATGTATGCTACCACCCATTTCAGGCACTCCATCTCCACCATTGTGCTGCTGTCTCTGTCCAGGTACAGCAGTACTTGTCACAGCACTGTTTTGTACACCTTATTTTGCATCTTCTTTGGTATATTTCTGTTACACAATAACCCTGACACTCTAGGCCCATTGGTTGCAGCCCCTCTGATTTTATCTTTGACCTACTCATTCACACTTCCCATCTACTCAGCCACCCTTCCAAGATAGTTGGAGCTGTTAACCTGTTCCATTATCTTCCCTTCTTGCTAAAGATTCACCTTCTTCTGATTTCTCCTGTTTGCTGCCATAACAACTGTCCTTTCTGTACTCACTTTTATCCCATGTACCTTCAGTTTTGCATTCCATTCCCCTCCCATTTGGTGACATTCTACCATCTGCATACAGAGGTATCTTGATTTGTCCCCTCCATCCTGTCTGCTAATGTAATCCATCACCAGTGTGAACAGCTGTGGGCACAGAGCTGAACCCTGTTGTACACCCACTCCCACTGGGAAGCCCTCTGTGTGTCCAAACGTGGTTGTGTTATTGGGTCCTTCTATATAGCCTGCACTGATTCTATCAATGTTTCTGCAACTTTGAATCATCTCATGACTGTCCACATCACCTTTCTTGGACTTTGTTGTATACTTTCTCCAAGTCTAGAAATGCCCAGTTGGACTCTTTCCACATCTCTATCTTCTTCTCAGTTATCTGTCTCAGTGCAAATATCAGGTTGGTTGTGCTGCGTGCTGATCTGAGTCTGAACTGGTTATCTACTATCTTAACTTTAGCTAGACTGCATATTCAATTATCAGTCATCCTGTCCAGAACTTTCATGAAATGTGATAGGAGTGTGGTACCTCTATACTCTCCACAATTGTGAATATCCCCTTTGTTCTTGTACACTGGCACTGGAATGCTTATTTTCCAGTCATCTGGGATACGCCTTTCTGTCCAAATTGCTATGAGCACCCCCTATAGCTATTTCTCTCCTATCTCACCCAACATCCTCTTCTCTCATTATAGGTTATGTCTGAGGTAGTATAGCTTCTGTGGGGTTTTCATTCAAAAGTTCCTTGAAGTTCTTTTTCTATCTGCCTTTGATGTCCTCTGGGCTGGTGAACAGGCTGTTGCTGCCATCTCTTATGAAGGGTGCCTCATGACTATCTTCTTTATCTTTCTGTCTCTGCTTTGCAACCTGATAGAGCTTCTTTGTGACATCTGTTTTTTAAACACCTTCATTAAAGTACACAGTTTGGATAGGTAACACATCCATAGTCTGGTGTCACAGTGCAAACCCCTCCTCAGCATCAGTAATTTACTTGCGATCTTGTTTAAAAATCCCAGGATTCCATCTGGAAAACAAACACCAGACTGATTTAATTCTGATTAAGTCTGCTTCAGAAACTTTTATGTTAAATACTCTGCCTGCTGTGATAAGTGTAGTCCAGATGTATTTACTGCTGTTAGTATATTATTTCCATAGAAACAAGAACTGCTATAAAAACTCACTACTGCGGTGGTGGTGCTGCGGTAGCGTTGTCGCCTCACAGTAAGATGCTGTCCGGTTCGATTCTCAGCTAGAGCATCTTCTGCGTGGAAACATGCGTGAATGGACGTACCTTCGTTAAAGGTTGTGCGTTAGGGCTGGCAACTCGGCACGTAAAAATATACTGCCAATCATTAGCGGACTGGAGTTCCATTATGGCGACCCCTAACTGGGAAAATCCGAAAGACACAACAACTGTATCAGTAATATTTCGACTGCTGCAATGTTCTCTTACATTTCAGTAAACAATCGTTCTCTGTGACTACATTTAATCACATTTTACTTTAAAGGTAGATTCCCATCCTTCTTTGTCTTTCATCCTTGTTGCTTCATTGAATAAATACATATTACAGCTGATGCCTCTAAGACTATTAATTAGCTGTTTTAAGTAAAATACAAAAAAGTCAAAAGTCATGCTTTATCTAGTGTACTTTTTGGTTGCAAAAAAAAAAAGAATTACTACAACTGTAAGATGTGCAGGCATTATGTTATAATTGTTTTACCACTACAGCTGCATAATGTACATTTTTTCTTTTTGCCTTTTTTTTTTTTTTTTAACTTTCCCACATGAGCGCAAGTATTAACTATTAACTATCTGTGTGCCTGATAGGAATTTATGGATGTGAGCTCCAAACGTATCCTGAAGTCCTGCACGTCAGTTTCATTTTGTAAACTGTATTGCTTCAGGGCTCTTCAGCTGAGTAAACATTACTACTTCTGGCTGACTGGAAAAGGCGTGTCTAGTGAATTAGCACTCTAAAAAGTGTACTAAATAATGCATGTTTAGATAAAGACACATCTGTATCCCTTCTGCACAAGTGATCTGAACACACATATATATTACTTATGTAAACACGTTCAGATGCTGAAGTCTGAACATCCGAGTCCTGGAAGTCCCCTGTCATGAGCTCTGTTGTAAAATGTAATATGATCTTATTGTTCTTATCAGTTATAAAACTGTCACTCTGCTTTCTTCATGGGTCTGTATTAGAACATTGAAGTATTAAAACTTTGAATGTTCTGATACCGAACACTATTCAGCGAACGCTAAGAATAGCGAAGCTGCAGAACAGAGAATTCTTTCCTCGGGAAAGAATTTGGTTGGCCGTTTCTGTGGCTTCGCTATTCTTAATGCTGTGGTGGAAAGGTACGGGTTGGGTTCAGGTAAGTGTGCGATTGTTTGTACGTTAGGGTTAGGGGTGGGTTAAGTGAGTTAGGGTTAGGGCGTGGGTTAGGTGAGTGTGCGATAGTGACTGACCTTAGGGTTAGGGTTTGGGTTAAGGTAAGTGGGTAGATAGTGTATGTTTAGTTTAGTGTAGAGTTAGATGTAGGAATTTGTGTATGTGTGTGGTTGCTGTTTGTTTGATGTGCTTGTGTTGTGTGTATGTGTTTCGGAGCAGCAAATTTTTTCCATGGGAAAAAATTTGCTGTTCTGCATGTTCGATATTTTCATGTTTAGATGTTTTGGGGCCAATGAAATAGCGTTCGCTATTTTCATCTTTCAATAACGTGATATAAACGCTTCTTCATTGCTTGTCACACTGACAAACTGTATTTTGTTTATGCTCAGAATTGAGCATTTATAACAGAATCGTGTTATTGGAGAATTGGAGAATTTACACTTTTTATTGCAGGACATGACATTTTATGCATTTTGCCAGGTCTGATACAAACTGCTGTGTGTTGGGCTACATCTCAGGGTGAGAACAGAGGCAAAGAAATTTGGAAAAAATACATGTACACACACATATACTTGTATATTTTCTATACATTACTTTTATTTATGTGTGTGTCTTAATCTGAGTTATCTGAGTTTATGTCAGTATCCACACGTGTGTGAGTGTGTACATGAAGAAGAGGAATCGATGCATTATATCAAAGCTAATCAAATGATGCTTGTCTGATTGATGTACAAATGTATTCACTACAGAGTGCAGACCCTTATATTCTTAGACATTGTATCAAGACGTCTCAGGTGCCTCTTTAAATGGAACAACTATTGTTATGCATGTTACATGCAGAGACTAAAGTTTATGTTTAAACTACAGAGACTAAAGTTTATGTTTAAACTACAGAGACTAAAGTTTATGTTTAAACTACAGAGACTAAAGTTTATGTTTAAACTACAGAAAACATATTTCATTTACAGCAATGTGCTACGGCATCATCTAGTTCATGTAAATCATTAATCAGCAAACCGTAGGCAGTGCATGTACATACACAGCATGTAGACAGTAAAACGATCACAACCATTGTATTATAATTACATGCACGTTATCATAGTATTGTGCCTTCTTTCAAGCCACTAACAAATATATACAGGTGTTTCAATGGAAGTACAAACAGAAGACTCACCACTTTGGGTTTGTTTCAAGAAAAATTCCAGTAAGTGCATCCATCTTCAGTTATAAAAGACTTCAAAAGTCAGAAGACTATCACATACCAAGATATACAGCAACCTCTGCCTTTACTACAATAATATTCCCAGTAAAAGCTTTTGACTCAACTTATATCGTGCTTCATTTGATAAACGTTTGTATGACTTAACACAAACAGTGCTCTCATTAACCATCATCATCCTCGCTTTTCCCATTTTTTTTTTATGTGGGGACGGGGTGTCATGTCAACTAACACCATCTCTATCAATTAAATTCCACTTTCATACCTTCTTCAACACTCATGCCTGATTGTTGCAGGTCTTCACTCACACAATCTATTCGTTTCTTTGGTGGATGCTGTCACTTCCTTTTGCCTTTTTCCTGTCTGTCCAAAATCTTCATCACCAGATTATATTCTGCTTTTCTACACATGCCCGAATCACTGTAATTTATTTATTTATTATTTGTTAACCAGAAAAGTCCGACTTGGAACAAAGCCAACTTTCAGCGGAGGCCTGGGGAGAAATGCTCCAGACGTATGTCTTTGTAACCTGTTGTAATCTGTTCTCTTTGATCTTGTCTACAAATGAAGCTACTTTAGCTTCCGCTTTGATGTCTCATTTCTATGTCTGTTCCACATAGTGCATCCTACCACCTGCCTTAGGCACTTCATCTCCATCACCTGTGCCTTCCCTAAATGCTCTGCCTTTACTGCCCATGTTTCTGTACCATACAGTAGTACTGGTCACATCACTGTCTTGTACACCTTACTTTTCAACTTCTTTTGCATTCTTCTGTCATACACCACACCTGACACCTTGTACCATTTGGCTACAGCTCCTCTGATTCTAGCTCTGACCTCCTCATCCAGACTACCCTTTTCCTTGACCATTCATCCCAGATACTTGAAGCTGTTAACCTGTTCCACTACTTTCCATTCTCAGCTGTTTCTGATTCACCCATTTGCTGCAATTATAGTTGTCTTATATTTACTCAGTTTCGTACCATGTGCCTTCAGGCTTGCATTCCATTCTATTCCACTATTGTTTTCTGAAGTTCTTTGCTCAGGGTCTGCATGTAATGCAATATTGTCCGCATACAGCAACTTTGTTAATCTATCCCCTCTGACCTGTTTCCTGTTGTAGTCCATCACCAGTATGAACAACAGTGGGCTCAGAGTTGAACCTTGATGATCTCACTGTGAGACCGAACACTGTTCATACTTGAGTCAGTGGCTCTTTGTACACAGCCTGCATTAATTCTACCAATGTTTCTGGGACTTTAAACCACAGCGGGAGTGCCCAAATCAGCTTTCTTGGGACCTTTTCATATGCTTTCTCCAAGTCTAGGAATGCCCAGTTGGACTCTTTCATCATCTCTAGCTTCTTCTCAACTATCTGTCTCGCTGCAAATATTGGGTCAGTTCTGCTGCATCCTGGTGAAAATTTGAACTGCTCATCTCCCATCTTACTTTCTTCTTCTGTGTCTGTTTCTTTATTAATCATCCTCTCTATGATTTTCATGCAGTGAAACAAGAGTTTGATGGCTCTGTACTACCCACAGTTGTGAATGTCCCCTTTGTTCTTGAACACTGGCACAAGTATGCTTACTCTACAGTCATCTTGGATGCACTTTTCACTCCATACTGCCTTGAGTACCCTCAGGAGCCATTTCTCCCCTATCTTCCCAAGCATCATTATTCTGTCTGAGCCTGCTGCTTTCCCTGACTTCATTTTCCTTAGTGTCGTTCTTCTGTGGTGGGCTTCTCCTCTTCTGTCATCATCGGCTGCATCTGGGACAGTACAGCTTCTGTGGTGGGCTCCTCCTCTTCTGACATCATCGGCTGCATCCGGGACAGTACAGTTTCTGTGGTGGGCTTCTCCTCTTCTGTCATCATCGGCTGCATCCGGGACAGTACAGCTTCTGTGGTGGGCTCCTCCTCTTCTGTCATCATCGGCTGCATCCGGGACAGTATAGCTTCTGTGGTGGGCTCCTCCTCTTCTGTCATCATCGGCTGCATCCGGGACAGTACAGCTTCTGTGGTGGGCTTCTCCTCTTCTGTCATCATCGGCTGCATCCGGGACAGTACAGCTTCTGTGGTGGGCTTCTCCTCTTCTGTCATCATCGGCTGCATCCGGGACAGTATAGCTTCTGTGGTGGGCTTCTCCTTTTCTGTCATCGTAGGCTATGCCTGAGGCAGTACAGCTTTTGTGGGTCTTTCTGCATTCAGATGCTGCTGGAATTACTCATTCCATCTGCCTTTGATGTCCTGTGGACTGGTGAACAATATTTTGTAATGTTCTGATTAAGTCTTGTATAACCTGCTTACTGGCCATTTTATTCTATTGTCAGGGGAGTATTTTGTACAGTTCTATGTCTGAATTTTTTGTTATTTTCTTATTTTTGTTCTAGCATCCACTTCAGTCATATTATCCAGGTGTGTTACTTTTGGTTGGTGTTCTACCTGTATTCATCAGACAGACAACTTCAGTCATATTATCCAGGTGTGTTACTTTTGGTTGGTGTTCTAACTGTATTCATCAGGCAGACAACTTTAGTCATATTATACAGGTGTGTTACTTATGGTTGGTGTTCTACCTGTATTCATCAGGCAGACAACACCAGTCATATTATCCAGGTGTGTTACTTTTGGTTGGTGTTCTACATGTATTCATCAGGCAGACAACTTCAGTCATATTATACAGGTGTGTTACTTATGGTTGGTGTTCTACCTGTATTCATCAGGCAGACAATGTCAGTCATATTATCCAGGTGTGTTACTTTTGGTTGGTGTTCTACCTGTATTCATCAGGCAGACAATGTCAGTCATATTATACAGGTGTGTTACTTTTGGTTGGTGTTCTACCTGTATTCATCAGGCAGAGCCTGAACTGTTTCCTTGTGACAAGGGCTCTACCCCAGTAAGTAGATGCAAATTAATACCAAATATTTAAATAAAACGTGCTTAATTTCAGAACTATGTAAAATAATAACTTAAGGGTGGCATGCAGCTGTAATATTTGACCTTTTACATTATAATATTATAATATAATATTATAATTATAATATTATAACATTATTATATTATATGAATTATATTGTGTTATATTAATATTTTAATTAATATTATAATATTATTAGTATATTATAATATAATTGTGTATTATAATATTGCTTTGGTCTTGTCAGGCTTTTGCATATGTCTTGTAATTCTTTATGATAAGCAGCCATTACTTAGTAAAGGAGTTAACAAACAGAATAATTAAATAAGTCATATAATTAACACATTACAAAGTACATACAGTGGTTTAGCAAAGAGCTGGGTGATGCAGTTCTCTGTACTCTGCTGCTCCAGAAAGCCAAAAAAGAAAAGAAATAAAAAGCAGTATTTTGTAGACGTATGTCTTTTAACAGGGTTTAACCCGCGGTGGTGGTGCTGCGGTAGCATTGTCGCCTCACAGTAAGACGCTGTCCTGTTTGATTCTCAGCTAGAGCATCTTCTGCATGGAGACATGCGTGAATGGGCGTACCTTCGTTGAAGGTTGTGCATCAGGGCTGGTAACTTGGCACTTAAAAATCAACTACCAATCATTAGCGGACCGGAGTTCCGCTGTGGCGACCCCTAACCGGGAAAAGCCTAAAGACACAAAAAAAATGTCTTTTAACAGGATTTCAAGCCCTAACTTTGATTATGAGCTTTCTATTAATTGCCACTTTACAACTACTGCTTTGAAGTTTTTTTGTTGCATTTTAATGGTAATTTGACTATTACATATGGCGTACTATAATCTTTTCAGAGTCCTAAGTATATGACAAGCATAGACTATGGTAACATCCAATCACATTGGAGTTACAACCTAAACTGATGGTAGCATAGGTGGTCCTAAAGGATCCCAAGGCACCTATCAGCAGGAAGAGAGGAGGTTCCCCAGTTCCCTCACTAATTTTTTCCCTAGTTAGTATTAATACAATCTTGGGTCTTCCCTGAAAAGAGGCCATTGGCTTAGTGGAACTAACCTGCTAAACAAAGTATAAACAACTGAATAAAATATAAAAATAAGTTCATATGACTTGTTTTTATATTTTATTCAGTTGTTTATACTTTGTTGGGCAGCCACAGTGGTGCAATGGTTTCCTCTGGGTGCTCCGGTTTCCTCCCACATCCCAAAGACATGCGGCAGGTGGATTGGACACTCTAAATTGGCCCTAGGTGTGAGTGTGTGCGTGTGTGTGCCTTCTGTGGAAGGTTGGGAGCCGGGCTGACAACTCGACACTGTAAAACTCCACTGCCAATCATGAGCGGACAAGGTGATCCGTTGTGGCGACCCCTAACCAGGAAAAGCCAAAAGAAGAAGTTCATATGACTTGTTGCAACCATTATTCTCAGGAAATCAATTGATTGAATGATATGTTACTAGCCCCTAACAGAATAGATTCTAGTCACAGTAAAAACCTATTTTGATATAGTAAAACTAAGCCATTTGTACAGTAACCATGAAAACTGCCACTGGTTCCTAACAATACCAAAAGAACATGAATGGCTGTTGAAGGTAAGCAAAAATGGAGGCATTAACTGTAACAGTTTGCCTCATTCAATTGAAATAGGGATAGTAATAATGTTTAAAAAATAAAAGATGGTATTCTACCCATAAACTACAAGGGATTGAGAGGGGTAATTTGAGATGTATTCCATAATCATAGCAAAACAAAAAAGCATACTGTCTACTAATGTACTAGCTTTCCCCTCTTCAGTTTACTTTTTGTTTCTTGACCACTTCTTCTCTGACAAGACCCCTCCAAGTTCTGCATTCCACAGCCATTTCATACCATATTTACCCAAGGCTTCCCAATTCTCAAGATGTTTTCCTAACACCTTTACACAGTTCCTCTCCTCCTCTTCTGACATCATTTCCAGTGACAGTATAACTACTGGGTAGGAACTTTTTTCATCCCTTCACTTCTTAATATAGAAAATTAAGCAAAAGTTAAAGTACACAAAATAAGACTTTCCCATGGGCAAGGACTGCGTTACTAAATGCAAGTATCTAGGTGATTTAGACGTTCAGATCTCTACTTTTGCTGAAACACATTCTATGACTACAAACTGGGTGCAATCATTGAGTCCCCCAATGATGTAAACATATTACAGAAGGGGCTGATGCAGACACAAATGATTGGTACCAAAGTCATGGACTAAAACTAAATGCAAAAAAATGCCTCATTATCCACTTTGGCAAAGAAGTAGCCACTGTTAATTATGTTACAGTTAGCACCCCCTGCTAATTATGTTATAGATAGCACCCCTCTATGCTCAAACCCAGTGGTGCCAGACAGATAGCATCCCCCTATGCTCAAACCCAGTGGTGCCAGACAACACCCCCCTATGCTCAAACCCAGTGGTGCCAGACAAATAGCACACCCCTATGCTCAAACCCAGTGGTGCCAGACAGATAGCACCCCCCCTATGCTCAAACCCAGTGGTGCCAGACAGATAGCACCCCTTTATGCTCAAACCCAGTGGTGCCAGACAGATAGCACCCCTCTATGCACAAACCCAGTGGTGCCAGACAGATAGCACCCCTCTATGCTCAAACCCAGTGGTGCCAGACAGATAGCACCACCCTATGCTCAAACCCAGTGGTGCCAGACAGATAGCACCCCTCTATGCTCAAACCCAGTGGTGCCAGACAAATAGCACCCCTCTATGCTCAAACCCAGTGGTGTGAGACTTGGGAACACTGGTTGATAGCAATTTAAACATAGATCATCATGTGTCCATACTGGTAAGGAAAGCCTTCTACATTGCACATCTCATAAATAAGGGCATTGCATCCAACACTAAGGAGGTTATAACTCTGCTGTACTTGGTCCTTATCAGACCTATAATTGAGTACAATACTCCCTTCTGTATGTACCTCACCAGACACCTGCAGTAACTAGAGAGACCACAGAAGTTTCTAACCAAGAGAATCCAGGACCTCCAAAATGTGACTTACATGAAAAGACTGAAAGCCTTGTCACGGTCCTCTGTATCATAGGTTCATAGGTTGTTACTAGGTTATCGGCCCTAGGGCCTATGCAAGCCTAGCCATAACAATTCCCTGGATATTTCTTCCCACAATATTTACTTCTCTGGACCCCTGTATAGCACCACCCTATGCTCAAACCCAGTGGTGCCAGACAGATAGCACCCCTCTATGCTCAAACCCAGTGGTGCCAGACAAATAGCACCCCTCTATGCTCAAACCCAGTGGTGTGAGACTTGGGAACACTGGTTGATAGCAATTTAAACATAGATCATCATGTGTCCATACTGGTAAGGAAAGCCTTCTACATTGCACATCTCATAAATAAGGGCATTGCATCCAACACTAAGGAGGTTATAACTCTGCTGTACTTGGGCCTTATCAGACCTATAATTGAGTACAATACTCCCTTCTGTATGTACCTCACCAGACTGACATGATCCCTGGGGTGAATTTCCCATCTCCCATCCAATCATCAAGGTTCCTTTTGAAGAGGGCCAATGAGGCACTCTGCTTGACATGTATGGGCAGTCTATTCCAGAGTATGGGGAGTCTCTGGGTCAAGAACCTATCCCTCCAGCATGTTTTGTTCATTGTGATGACAAGGTTTAGATCCCTGGACTGTGTGGCTCTGAGGGATTGGGATTTCTTTAAGTGGAGCATGTCCAACAGCTCAGGGTTTGACATGGCCTTGTATGTTAAGCAGAGATCGCCTCTGAGTAGACAATATGCCACAGAGTGTAGCTGGAGTTTTTTTTAGATGGTCATTATATGGCATCTGCTTTAGGTCTGTGATTTTTAGTGATGTATTTCTGCAGCCTTTCCAGCTGTTGCAGATGTCTTGTGAGGTACATACCAAACGGGGCTTTGTACTCTATAATGGGTCTAATGAGGGATGAGTACATTGGGACAAGGACCTCCTTTTTTCTGGATGAAAAGCCCTTAGTGATGAGGTGTGCCACATAGAAGGATTTCCTGACTGTTGTGGTGATGTGGTTATCGAAGGTGAGACCACTGTCCACCTGTGTCCCTAAGTCTCTCATCACACTTTCGATGTTTAGTGTCCTGCCACCTATGTGGTAATTCATGGGTACATGTTTTTTCCAAAGGGGATAACTATACATTTCTTGGCATTAAGCTTGAGCCGATGGCTCTGGCACCAGGCATCTGTTTCTGTAAGGCCCTTTTGTAGAATATCCACATCATTTGGGGATTCAATAATGGCTCCCAGTTTGCAGTCATCTGCAAACTTTGTTAGCCAGAGTCTCTTAGTGTTGGCCTGTACTTCAGAGAAGTAGATGCCAAACAAGAGTGGTCCCAGCACTGAACCCTGAGGTACTCCACTTGTCACTTGTCTGGAGCTGGATTTGGAGTCAGCTACTTTTACAGTCTGGGTTCTGTCAGTAAGCCAGTTGGCAACCCATCGAGTGACATAGGGATTTATGCCCAGCTTAGTAAGTTTATCTATGATTCCAGAGTGGGGGATGGTGTCGAAGGCCTTGGCAAGGTCCAGATAGGCTCTGTGGACCACCTTACCCTCGTCCACAGTTCTGGAGACTGATTCGAAGAAGTCAATCAGATTCAGGAGACAAGATCGGCCCTTCACGAACCCAAACTGGGTGGGGTCCAGTGTTTGAAGGTTGCCAATGTCTTTGCTTATAAGTTCCATGATAATGCGTTCCATGCCCTTGCAGATCAGGCTTGTCAGACTGATGGGACGGTAGTTCCCGGGTTCCAAGGCGGATCCTCCCTTGTGGAGTGGGATAACTGTAGCTGTGCACCACGCAGTGGACACGAAGCCTGAGGTGAGGCAATGATTAAACATGACACTTAGGTGAGGTGCCAGTTCATTTTGTAGTTTGTGTAGTACACAGCCTGGGATGTCATCTGGTCCCATGGATGCTGTATTCTTAGCTTTGGAGAGTGCAGTTTCTACCTGTGTGGCTGTGATTATCAGAATTTGGCAATCTTTTGGTATTGAGATGGGCCCTTCAGGGGGTGAGAGGGAAGTGAAGTTGGCACTAAATTGATCTGCCAGGATATTGGCAATATCCTTAGGATCAGTATATTTAATGCCATTCTGTTGTAGCTCAGAGCAGATCTGAGAATTGTCATTTAGATTCTTCACATAACTATAGAATGCCTTGTGGTTGTCTTTGGAATCTTTGGCAATTTTATTTTCGTAACTAGCTTTTGAGGATTTTATGAGGGATCTCAGCTTCTTACTGAGGCTGGTGAGGGAGTTTTTTGCATCCTGGGATTTTCCTCTTTTCTGCAACAGTTTCTTCTGTCTGTTGTATAGTTTGTTTATAGCAGGAGACCACCAGATTGGCTTCCTTTTTTTGGGGAAGAACATCTTGGTTCTATTTGGGATTGCATGATTCATGCACGAGTGGATGTGCTCATACAGTGCCTTAGTGTAGGATTCAGCAGTCGAACTTCCAGATCCCGTCTGCATGGGTGTTGTGAAGTTTGTCACTTCTGACTTCAGTAGCATGAAGTTAGCTTTGGAGAAGTTTTTTAAGGAGGTTTCCTTACTGGGGGGTGGGGGGTGGGGGTGGGGTGGCGGTGGGATGTGGATGTCAAAGGTGATTTGCTTATGGTTAGACCTGACCAATGAGGGGGTGACCACTGGTGTGGAGCATCTATCTCCCATGTTGGTAATGACCAGGCCTAGGATATTGGAGCCTCTGGTGGGACAATGGATTAGTTGATCCAGGACGTTGGAATTTATGAATTCCAAGAACCGTTGGGAAAAGGAGTTGGTACCCGAGTAGTTTTCCCAATTAATGGCAGGGTAGTTGAAATCACCCAGTATTAGGGTGTTTGGTTGTATCTTAATATTTTCCAGTATGTTTAGAAAGGTGTAGTGAAAATCTTGGGGCATGGTGGGGGATCTGTAGCAAGCTACAATTTGGATTGCAGTCTTACCTACTGTTAGTTGCACCTGGAGAATTTCAGATGCATTGTGTTGGGCAACTAGCCTGGAGGTGTGAATATCCTTGGTGAATATGGACACTCCTCCACCTTTAGTGTTTCGGTCTTGGTTTTGTGGCCGAAAAGTGTGGTAAGAATTGTAGCCTGGTATTGTAGGGGTGCTCTCTGGAGCCTTGAACCAGGTCTCAGTTACTGCACAGATATCAATATTCTCCATTTTTAGGAGTGCCTCGAGAGAGTGCATTTTGAGGTTTAGACTTCTAGCATTGAGTAGCATTACCTTCAGATTTTGCATGCTTGTATCTGTTATGGTGGTGGTTTTATCCTTTGAACCTTGCCTAAAAAAGGCACTATAGGGGTGGCAAGAGCTTTAGCCAGTAACCTGAATCCCAGGGGTGACAGGTGCAGACCATCTCTGGCAAAGCATCATGATTTGCTGATCATGTCTTCCCAGGCAGACAAATACTGGACCCCCTTTGAATAACACCAGAAGCTTAGCCAATTGTTGAAGTCAATCATTTTGTCCTTATACTGCGGTATCATTCTGGGTGAAGACAGGATGCTACTCATGACTAGAATCATACCTGCCTGGGTCACATGATCCAAGAGCTCTTCCATGTCTCTTTTCATGTAGTCCAGGGAGGTACGTCTCAAGTCATTCACTCCAGCATGGACAATGACAGAGTCATATTTGTACTTGTTGTGGAGTGACTTGAGTGCATGCGTTATGTGGAGGATCCTGGCACCCGATAGGCAGCTGACTGTCATTTTCTCCTTGTTCAGCCTGGTGAGTGGGACATCAGTGTGCCTGACTATAGAGTCACCTATGACTAAAGTGTTGGGTACATTGTCTTGCCTTAGGGGCTGTTGTTGGGTGGCACACTGGTGTTGTGAGCTATATGTCACTTTGGTTGTGACTGGTGTTTGTTTGTGTTTCAGCTTCGGAGGTCCTTGTTGCTTAGGCAGGTAAATGT
The DNA here is from genome assembly GCF_019279795.1 of Protopterus annectens. NCBI lineage: Eukaryota > Metazoa > Chordata > Ceratodontiformes > Protopteridae > Protopterus > Protopterus annectens. Next base: position 946,306,934 of record NC_056733.1, read on the forward strand.
TAAGGGCCTCTGCATATGTGGGTTTAGTGTTGCTATGTGTGGGTGTTGATGGTGTGGGTTTTGAAGGGATATGTGTTGCTTGAGGTGTAGTGCAGGTGTTAACCTTCTCCTCTTGACTCTCTAGCACAATCTTGGCTGGAGACAGCTTTGTTTCCAGTTTGGCTATGTAAGTGCATCTCTCACAGGTTGTAGTGTTGGGTGGTAGGAGGAGAGGGTTGTCTGTGTACATGAGACAGTTGCTGCGTTGCCTCATTATGCCCAGATTCACCAGGTGGACAGGAAAAATCACTGGAAGCTGACCCTTGGACATGCCTGTTTAGGTGCTTTTTTGTAAAGTTTAAGAGCTGTTTTCCCTTACCTTTGCAAGGTACTTTGCAATTATAGACTGTTTAGTGCCTATGATTAATTTCTCCTTATTGACAAGGAGAGCTGAGTGCTTGAATCAGTTTCAGGCTTCCTAGTGCTTTCCAGCAGGTTCTAGAGCAAGTGCTAGTCACAGGGGTTCAGATTTTAGTGCTACTACTGCGAAACCAGCTAGTTCTAAGGAAAAATTTGAAGAGCAGACTTTCTGGCACCTGGAATAGTTTAACTGTAGCCTCGCAGTGCTGCACGATGTGAAAAATGTGCAAACACATGCACTTTTAAGCCAGAAAGTTGAAAGGGATAGAAATCAGCCCAAAAAGGCTAATAAAATTACAATTTCAGAGCTGGAAACCACTCCTGTAGTGTTAGCTAGGCAGGACAATGCTCACCAGTCCCACTGGTAAGCAGTAGAACTTCCCTCTACCACAGCAAGGTCTGGATAGCTCTGAGCACAGAAAATAAAGTCCTGAAACCAGCAAAGCCTGGGATATGGACTGGCATACAGGTTGCTGACAGGTGAACTATGCCTGGCCTACAGAGCACTGTCAGACCCTGCCCTAATGGGAATGCTGGACATCTGCAAATCAAATGGGACAAGAATAACTCACTCCAGGGATCTCAATGTAGCCTGTGATATTAACAGAACATGCTGGAGACACAGATACATCTCTCAAGCAATTGACACTCCTCTGAAATAAGCTCTATTAACAGAACATGGTGGAGACAGATACATCTCTCAAGCAATTGACACTCCTCTGAAATAAGCTCTATTAACAGAACATGCTGGAGACACAGATACATCTCTCAAGCAATTGACCCTCCTCTGAAATAAGCTCTATTAACAGAACATGCTGGAGACACAGATACATCTCTCAAGCAATTGACACTCCTCTGAAATAAGCTCTATTAACAGAACATGCTGGAGACACAGATACATCTCTCAAGCAATTGACACTCCTCTGAAATAAGCTCTATTAACAGAACATGGTGGAGACACAGATACATCTCTCAAGCAATTGACACTCCTCTGAAATAAGCTCTATTAACAGAAAATGGTGGAGACACAGATACATCTCTCAAGCAATTGACACTCCTCTGAAATAAGCTCTATTAACAGAACATGGTGGAGACACAGATACATCTCTCACGCAATTGACACTCCTCTGAAATAAGCTCTATTAACAGAACATGCTGGAGACACAGATACATCTCTCAAGCAATTGACACTCCTCTGAAATAAGCTCTATTAACAGAACATGGTGGAGACAGATACATCTCTCAAGCAATTGACACTCCTCTGAAATAAGCTCTATTAACAGAACATGGTGGAGACACAGATACATCTCTCAAGCAATTGACACTCCTCTGAAATAAGCTCTATTAACAGAACATGGTGGAGACACAGATACATCTCTCAAGCAATTGACACTCCTCTGAAATAAGCTCTATTAACAGAACATGCTGGAGACACAGATACATCTCTCAAGAAATTGACACTCCTCTGAAATAAGCTCTATTAACAGAACATGCTGGAGACACAGATACATCTCTCAAGCAATTGACACTCCTCTGAAATAAGCTCTATTAACAGAACATGGTGGAGACACAGATACATCTCTCAAGCAATTGACACTCCTCTGAAATAAGCTCTATTAACAGAACATGGTGGAGACACAGATACATCTCTCAAGCAATTGACACTCCTCTGAAATAAGCTCTATTAACAGAACATGCTGGAGACACAGATACATCTCTCAAGCAATTGACACTCCTCTGAAATAAGCTCTATTAACAGAACATGCTGGAGACACAGATACATCTCTCAAGCAATTGACACTCCTCTGAAATAAGCTCTATTAACAGAACATGGTGGAGACACAGATACATCTCTCAAGCAATTGACACTCCTCTGAAATAAGCTCTATTAACAGAACATGGTGGAGACACAGATACATCTCTCAAGCAATTGACACTCCTCTGAAATAAGCTCTATTAACAGAACATGCTGGAGACACAGATACATCTCTCAAGCAATTGACACTCCTCTGAAATAAGCTCTATTAACAGAACATGGTGGAGACACAGATACATCTCTCAAGCAATTGACACTCCTCTGAAATAAGCTCTATTAACAGAACATGGTGGAGACACAGATACATCTCTCAAGCAATTGACACTCCTCTGAAATAAGCTCTATTAACAGAACATGGTGGAGACACAGATACATCTCTCAAGCAATTGACACTCCTCTGAAATAAGCTCTATTAACAGAACATGCTGGAGACACAGATACATCTCTCAAGCAATTGACACTCCTCTGAAATAAGCTCCCACTTCACTTGAAGCAGAGATCCTCAATGACCCTCTTTAAGTGCAACTTTGACAACTGGATGGGTGACCATAAATTCCCCTGGGAGTGGCACCTATGTCCCTCATGGACAGGGGTAGTCGGTGCTGACCATAGAATTGCTCTAACAATGACCATCTAACTATGGTCAATTAGGGTACATGGATTTTTTTACATGGCTAGGCTTGTAAAGGCCCTGTGGCCATTAGCCTAGCAACCACCTATGAACCTAGGATTAACTTCTGGCCCTCTGTCACTGTGTTGACTTTGCAGGTGATTGACAAGTCTAGATGGATTTTCTTAGTGTACTGTGCTTCCTTCCAAAAAGGGAGCTGTTTGCTTTATTCAGTCAACTATCCATATGTAAAACTCTGTCTGTCCAACTAAGCAAGAAGTGTCCCTTGTCAGCCCATTTGCAGCTACCAACCATAACTAAGTCACAAAGACAACACAGATGCAATAAATATGAACAGTTTACAGTAGCCAACCATACTATTTTTGAAAGGAAATTGATTACGACTGTACTATGCTAACGCAGACTCGACAGGAACACACAAACTTCATGTGGATGATGACCTTTTTCCTTACATTCGGATTCTTATAAACAGTTTTGGAGGGTGACCACAGAATTTCTTAGATCATTTTCCATTTAGTGATGATGAATAACTAATAGTTATTTTATAGTGACAACACGAAGACAAAAACAGTTATTTTATTTCTGTGAAGGGTCAGCATGACCCACCAGTAGGTATCGTACTGTGTTGTAGCATAGACTATAGTTTTCCTTCTGGTTACTGACTTCTTTACATAATGGACTGTCCTTTCTCAGGGGATTCAGAAATGCATAAATTGTTGTATTTTACTTAGGAAATAAAATAATCAGAACTTCACAGTACTTGACTAAAATCCACACTAGTGGATTACAAAATTATTAATTTCAATTTTAGTATTCAATCAAGGGTATGATATAAATGGATGTGTAAATAAAACTGAAAATTCAGGAAAGGAATGAATTTTGAACATTTGCTTTTCTCCTTTAAATGTGTTTTTTTCTGCAGAACAAGTCCCCTTGCACTCCAGTATTATAAATACAAACTCTAAGATTGCCATACCTCAGAAAAAAGAGAATATACAAGTAATCTCAGACTGTGTGTGTGTGTGTGTTTAGTTCAAATGAATTTTATCTAAGTAATAATCATTTGCTTGATTTGATTGCAGATAGTTTTTTTGCATTTTATGATGTACCCCTCCCTTTAGAGGCTGGTTTCTAAACTGATAGCCTCAGGTAATCTGGTGAGCATCTCTGTGCCCTATGGTTCCTGTAACTTAATTTAGCCTTTGATGGCCATTTATCCTTTCAAGTGCCTTGCTGTCCTTAGTTCCACCAACCTTTCAGGGTGCTTGTTTACTGAGATATAGAAATACTGCATATCCTAATAATTATTAGGTCATGTCATCTGCTTTAGAGTAAAGTGTGTCTATATTTTTAGTCATTTTTACCAATCAATTTTTTTAAACTTTGTTTCTGAGCGATAGCATCCTACAGGAATAGTAAAGTTGGAGGAGTTATGATCTTGGGTATACAAATTTCCCAGTCCAGACTTTTGGTTGGATATATATGCTTTCCAAGAGCCTTTGTCTATATTTTTGATGTCTGCAGGTTGAGAGGTACGGTGACCTCAGTTTGTTTATCTATGCTTCATGCATTGTTGGTGACATGAAACGAGTTTGGTTATTGGCTAGTGTATAAAAGCTTATCTTATTTACATTAAAAATATAAGGAATATTTGTAAGTCATTATTTCATTATATAAGCCTAGATATGATGCAGTTCTGGAGGAATATAGACAACCTTCCACCAGCCATGGGGACTTTCAGAGTAGTGGGCATTGCAGCTAAGCAGGAAGGGTGTCTTCTCAGCACACTGGATAATATCGTAGGACTCCTAGCTAATCTGTAAATGTGACACACTCACTTTAAATCACTTTTATCCCCTGTCAAATGATGTGAAAAGTTTGAATGTAAAAAATGATAGTGATGCAGAATGTTTTAATAGCCACTAAGCAAGCAAGAATAATCCTGTCCGTGGTGGCGAATTCCTCAGCTCTGTGAACACCTGTGGTTACTTCAGTGTCTGATTGCCTCTGACAGCTGTCTACTACATTTGTTTAGTGTACTACAGTTATATTAGGTATCACCAGATACCTTTAGTGCTAATTCTGAGCACAAACATTGTATTAGAGGTCACCCATACATCTATCTATCTATCTATCTATCTATCTATCTATCTATCTATCTATCTATCTATCTATCTAACTGAATGTATATTGCTTTCTTTTCACACATGCCAGAGCATCTTAAGGTGATCCTTACACACTCCCAAAAACCAGTGCCCAACTTTCTCATTCCCACCCCAGTAATTGACTAAACAGACTGCACTCCCCCTTTTCACAGATTCCTAGATCCGCCACAGAATTGGTTTAGATTTTGATTTCCATTTTATTTATTTATTTATTTTGCATTTATTTACCTGGAGGGTCCACTGGGCCACAAAGTACCCATTTCCAATGTAGGCCCTGGGAGAAAAGCTCCACAGTGCTTTATACAATACATTTTAATAACAACTCAGTTGGCTACAAGTTTCCCAGTATACAAAGTTTTAAACGGTATTAAAAGTTAATTTTTTTTGTTACAGTAAGAAGGCAGTGCAACTGTACATAAATCTGTCTGTTTACAGTACATGTAAGCATAGATTAGCATCTAGGGATAAAGTGAAGTTCTTGACGGTAGTAAAGGATGGAGGTAGGAAAGGTGGGAGGAGTAGAAGAGAGATAAAGTCAGGTTATCCATTTTCTGGTAATTGCTTTTTGGCAGTCAACAGAATTAAAATTAATAAGACCTTAATATGTTTAGGCAATTTGGATCCTGTGTCCCAGTTCAAAAGAATCATTTCCTTATTTATAGCCATTTACCCTCCCAGTATTTCTGACAGAATATTCTAAAGGGAATTTTTAAAATCTGCCGGCTCTTTACACTCCCCAAAACATGTTCATGATTACTTATTTTTACCATCATACCTTCAACATTTACTATCTACCTGAGGAAAAAATCTTTGAAGTTTTCCTTGTGTACAAAAATACCTATGCAAACACTCCAAGCAGAAATCCTAAACCTTCTGGTCTTTGTTGCATATTTGGGAGCCAGACATGTTATTCTCTTGCAAATTGTTTTTCCAGTTCTATATTACTAGAATGAAAACTGACATCAGCAAAACCCATTTCAGCGACACATTTTGAGCAAATGTCTCAAATATCACAAAAGTGAATGCAGATCACCGCAGGGAATTCTTCCCTTTACTTCAATGGAGTGAGATCTTGGAGTTGGTATATTTAAGTAGCGGGGGTGTAGGGAGGGCAGGGAGGTTTGCCCCCCTGCATAAAATAGTTAGTGATAGTTTTCTTCCATTAGGTTTTTTATTTTTGTTCTTCGATATTTGAGGCATTCGCTCAAAATGTGTCGCTCAAACGGGTTTCGTTGAAGTGAGTTTTCATTCCACTAATATAGACCCTTTTCCCAATATCTCTTCCCAATATTTTCTAGCCTCCTGTAATTGATTCTTATAGTTCTCATATATTATTTTATATGCTTTACACATTATCTACTTTTTAGTAGCAGCTTCTGTTTTAGATTTGACTAAAAACTCTACCAGAGCAGGCATTTGGTGTAGTGCTACATTGCTCGGACTATAGTGTATGGGGTCCTGGGTTTGACACTTTGCAGGGCTGATTATTATACATGCTGGAGGGATAGATTCCTGTCCCAGAGACTTCCCATGTTTTGGAACAAGATCCCAATCTACATTAGGTCGAGCTCCTTGCTAACGCTCTTCAAGAGAAACCTTGAAGAGTGGATGGGAAACAGAAAGTTTACCCCTGGGATCACTTCAGTGGCTCTGCTGGACAGAGGCACAGGGAACTAATCTAAGGGGGCGGCAAAAGCCATCACATTCTGGCCAGGCTTATAAATGCCTTCGGGCAGATAGCCTAGTACCAACCTATGAACCTATTTCACTTAGGACTCCCCTATTTCTTTCTGTTTGCCTTTACACTGATGTCAGTCAGTGATAGGAAAGGCAGCTTCTAACCTGCAATTCAAACTTCTTCTTCTCGGCCTTATCACACTCTATTACTTTTCCTCTAGTTATTTGCTCTCAATGCCTTGGTTATGTTGACAGTTTTCTCCAGTAAACGCCAGCGCCCTCCTGCCTATTTTCTGTACCAATTATTGCAGTCACCCCTACTGGGAAAATTCTCTTCTCCTTTGCCCTGTTGGCTTCATTCTTAGAACACTTTTTTTCAACCTTATGAATATAATATTCTGTATGGTTGTTGTTATTCTCCTTAAGGCTCTGCATCCAAAATTCCACTCTGTCTCCTTAGTTCTTGAATTCCCCCTTGCTTCATCATCTCTTTCCTCTTTGAATTATAACCTGCTTGTGTTATGTATATGAACCTTGACTGTGTGCCACTAGAACTTCCCTTAAAATGAGGTAATCCAAAACCACCTTGTGCGGAGGACCAACTTATCCCACTGAATTCTTGTGCGGAGAACCAAGTTACCCCACTTAATTCTTGTGCGGAGAATCAAGTTATCCCACTTAATCCTTGTGCGGGGGACCAAGTTATCCCACTGAATTCTTGCTCTCTTTCCCTCCCAGATAAATTCCTTCAACTTTTTTTTAATTATTGTACAAAACTTTTCCTCTGGCTAATAAAAAATATGTCTGACTTGTGTATAAAACTAAAGAGGCTAAACACAGTTTACTGCATGTGTCTTACTATCCAGATCTATAAACAAGGTTCCAGGTTCTCAGTTTTTGTATTATTGTTTGTTTAATCTCTTCCCACGTATTCTTTGTACCACCTATTGAGTCACTTTCCAGATGCTGGTAGAGGCCTCTGATACCTTGTCTTTTGCTATTGCAACTGCTCTCTTAGCCTCTGCTAGGCAACCAGTACATGCCATAGTCCTGGCACTAAATACATGGGTGTGTATGGTTAATATGTCCAGTGACAGAAGAGGGCAACTAAAGCCATGTGAAGAAGGTAAGAAAGGCACCATGGTAGTGGTAGGTTGTCCAAACCATCACAAGGCCCTCTACTCTATCCTGATGTAGGGAAAAGGACCCATTGCTAAGTGGGATACAACAGCAGACATGGCTATTGTTAAGCCTGAAGCTGTCAAAAATGAACACTGCCTACCAAGGCAGTCAGCGTCTGCTAAGGCCATGGGAAATACACCTTGTTAGGTACCACCGGGCAAAGGTCACTTGGTAGGGAGGACAAGCAGGTGGCAGATGTTTGAAGATATCCTGACAGATGTTTTAATAGTAAGTGATTCGGAAGAAACAGTACTTTATGCACCATTTCATGCAGGCAGGCATAGAAATAAGAATGTGTGAAAGGCAATAGGTGGCATTCCCTTCCAGTTACCCTTCAACAGAGGCTGGTAGTGAGGAGGCAATAAGAGGCATTCCTTTCCAGTTACCCTTCAACAGAGGCTGGTAGTGAGGAGGCATTCCCTTCCAGTTACCCTTCAACAGAGGCTGGTAGTGAGGAGGCAATAGGAGGCATTCCCTTCCAGTTACCCTTCAACCGAGGCTGGTAGTGAGGAGGCATTCCCTTCCAGTTACCCTTCAACAGAGGCTGGTAGTGAGGAGGCAATAGGAGGCATTCCCTTCCAGTTACCCTTCAACAGAGGCTGGTAGTGAGGAGGCATTCCCTTCCAGTTACCCTTCAACAGAGGCTGGTAGTGAGGAGGCATTCCCTTCCAGTTACCCTTCAACTGAGGCTGGTAGTGAGGAGGCATTCCCTTCCAGTTACCCTTCAACAGAGGCTGGTAGTGAGGAGGCATTCCCTTCCAGTTACCCTTCAACTGAGGCTGGTAGTGAGGAGGCATTCCCTTCCAGTTACCCTTCAACTGAGGCTGGTAGTGAGGAGGCATTCCCTTCCAGTTACCCTTCAACAGAGGCTGGTAGTGAGGAGGCATTCCCTTCCAGTTACCCTTCAACAGAGGCTGGTAGTGAGACTGCTTTCAAAGAAGAGCTCAACAGCAGCAACAAGCCTGAATCCTTAAGCACCGCAGACACCAGGTGTATCTTGGTGATGGTAGCACTACTAGGTATCCTGAGCTTCTGGCCTTGTCCTATGGTGATAAAGAGGAGGTCGGAAATGTTCTTTAAGAATTTTTCAGGAGGGTAAGCATTCATCAGGAAATACTGACAAATAGATGTGCTAATTTCATGTCCAACCCGATAACCTGTTTGTGGAAGTGAGGAACTTAACTCTTCTCTTAAGACCATGCTAAGAGCATTTGTGGATCAGTTTAAGATGGGTTGGGATAAGTCCCTGCCGTATTTTCTTTTTACATAAAGTGTAACCCTTAGAATCCACAGGTATGTCACTATTTAGACTACTTTTTGGTCAAAGGGTAAGGGGGCTGTAGAGCTAAATTCGGATGGATGGGAAGGTGAATGTGATTCTTTAAGAGGTCAGTTAGGAATATGTCCAAATTTACAGGACTAGACTTGGGAAACAGATGGGTTGACACATGACCACTTGGAAGAAGGACAACTGCAACAAAAGTTCCTGGTATCACAAGACAGAACCTGAGGATATACTGCTGGACAAACGGTAATGGTGCAACATAATCTGCCAACAGCATGGGAGGGTCTTTTCTGCACTGAAGAAAGTTAAGTAATGTTAACTATATGGTTGAGTTGCTAGGCAAGAGGTGGGGAAACAAACTTTACAAATTTAACAAGATGAAACCTTAATATCGGTATCTACAGTGGGTTACAGGGTGACTCACCTGCAGCTACTAGACCATGGTTTGAGGCATTTGCCTGACAGATCGTGGAATAAACCCAGCCAGTCTGGCACCAGATAGGATGAGGTAGTGCTTTCCCAACAGCTATCTCTTTCCTAAGTTAAAGATAACTAAGCAGCATTACAGGAGTTTGAGGACATGCTTACCAATAAACCATGGTGGACTCAACTGGTTAAGCACCATGTAGAGACAGCTACCTAATGGCCAATCACCTAGGCTCTTTATTGGGAACTTGAGAAAGTCAAACAAACCATGCATGAGATACTGCAGCAGATGTTGGATCTGGAGATAATCCAGGAATCCAATGCCCCTGGGCTTTCACTGGCACTGTAGCTGCCAAATATAGGAACACCAGGTTCTGTATAGACTGTAGACAACTGCTGGATGTTTACCCCTTGCCTAGAACACATGATGCTTTAGAGCAGCATGTTGAGGCTAAGGATCTAGTACTAGTCACATGACTAAGGGGTATTGGTAGACAACTGCTGGATGTTTACCCCATGCCAAGGACACATGATGCTTTAGAGCAGCAGGGTGGGGTAAGGATCTAGAACTAGTCACATGAGTAAGGGTTATTGGATATTATTCTTTACACTTTACACTTACAGTAAAGGTAAAAGCTCTCTTTTTTTATCCCTTTTGCATTATAAGATTTCACTAAAAATTCCTTTGTGGTGGCAGATGCTCTGCTGATTTCCCATGGGCCGGCGAACCACACTCTGGATGAAGGTTTATACTGAACTCTTACTTGCATCTTGACATTGCAGTTTATATTCAGTCCTGGTAGGAGTATGGCAAATGTTAAAGAGATGCCGGGAAAACCTAAAAGGGTAGCATTAGCTTTTAAAGCAAATAAATGTCAGGTGTAAATGGTAGCAATATCCTGCCTTTCTCCTTGGTGGAATCCTGGTGAGATAGAATTAGTCCTTGCTAAGGTGTAGATGATTCAGCCATGGCCGACTCCATTATCAACAACTGAAAACGGAGGCAATCGAAAAGCTCCAGTCAGGTTTGGTATCCCACCTGTGACCCAGAGGGTGACAGAACTAACAAGAAACAGAGTATAAAAGATTCGAGAAGATAAAACTTTGCTGTTAGTTTAACATCTTATCAACTTTATCTTTTTGTATAATTTTCAGGTAAATTCTAATGTCTTATCACCATTATCTTATTTTGTATTTTCATGTAAATCTCTTCTGTAATTTTTGTAATGTTTTCTTCTTTCTTATTCTGCCTGTAATGTTCTTGATTTCTCCTTCAAACTTTTTTTATTTGGAAACGTTTTATGTAATTTGATTATAACCTGGAGCTTTTCTGCTTGGGCCTCCACCAAGGCATGGGCTCACCTTGGCCCAGTGAACTTTCTCGGCAATCAAATGCCAATAAATAAATAAATAAAATCACTTTAGCTAGCATATCCATGAGAATCTCCCTCTGATACCCTCCCTGTGGGAGGAATAAAGACACCTTGTTGAAGTTTATTCATTTAAGTGTTCTCATTCTGTTAGTATGAAAACACTTGTCCATTTACCTACTTAACTGAATAAACTACTGGAAACTTCAACAAGGTGTCTTTATTCCTCCCTCAGGGAGGGTATCAGAGAGAGAGTCTCATGGATCTGCTAGCTAAAGTGATTTTATCTGGGCTAATCATTACACTGTTTCCCATTATCAACAACTGGGTAAGGGCATTCCTTGAGACAGTGGGATATCACTGGAAGGTTATACCTCAGTTTATTTGCACAGTGTCCTCAAAAAACAGATAGATAATCCACTTGGATACCAGAGTTAGAGCTCAAGTAAGCCTTGAGTGGACCCTTGTCCTAAGTAGTTTTGATTACAATCAGTAATTTATTGTGCAGGTCTATACTTCAAGCCATGGTCTATAAGCTGTTTATTTCTTTAAAGGTAGGGTGACATCCAGTAGTGTACATCAGCTGCAGATGTCTGTCAAGTGGGGAATCATGTACAGCTTTTGAAAAGGAATGTTTGTGGATTGTTCGGGCTCTCAGAAATATTCAATCCTACCTGTATAACACTACATTCACAAAAGTTGCAGATTGTTATCCATGACAGTAGTGTCACAGGGCTTGTAGTCAAAAGAATAACCAGATTCAGCTTGGGAGTACAATCCTTCAACATGGCAATTCAGCACAGAGGTGATGCTAGCAATCCAAATGCAAGTGGTCTGTCAAGACAGGGAACACAGTAGGTTTGCTAAAGAGAATCACCTTCTACTCTAGTTTGGTTTCTTAGTGGTTCTCATAAAAGCTTACCTGAAGGCTGGAGGGGAATATGTGAAAAAGTAGGCAAAGCCATGTATTTTCTACTGTAAAGATGCAGAAAAATGTAAAATATATTAAAAAAAACTGTACAGAAATTGTAACAAATAATCTTGCAGGCTCTTTCTCTGTCTGTCTCTCTCTGTCTCTAACGCACACACACTCAGATATATACACACACTCTAGAAGAACTTAGCTGCTTCCTGACAGCTAGTGTATTTCCTTGTTTGGATGGAAACTTTACAGAAAATTAGGTTTTGAAAGTGCTGCTTGCATTTAAATTGTGACCCTGTTCGAAATTAAGAGGATTTCTTGAATTAATGCAGGATTGAGGGGGCTTTGCCAACAAGAACTGTACTAACATTGTATCATCTATGAATGACTCATTCCAAAACACCTCTCCAGTCTTCTTCAAGTAAAGTAACTCCCCTTCAGTATCTAATGGTACCTTTGGTGCATTGTCTGCACTGAGAGTCATAGAGTTTGTTTTTAATTATTTTGCCTGTTTGTCTTTTGCAGTTTCTAGTCAGTGGTAGACACAGTTGTAGCAATATTTCAGTTAGTAATAGTGTTAGAACTGACTACCTGTTAGATATTTTCTGATGTCATCTGTTCAAACAGATTAAGTAGAAAAGCTATAAAACTTTATTATACTTAGCACTTTAATCTTCCTTTGCCATTAGATTGTTTTCTTCATTTTATCTTATTTTATACAACAGTGACACAATTTCTTTTTAGATTGTCTTTTTATTTTTTTAATTTATCTTTTTTACATGCTAATCACATTAAACTCCTTTGGATTGCATTTTTGTTCGAACTGTTTTTCATTTCCTCTATGCAAATGCATATTTATTTGTATATTAGCTTATAAGCAATAATATTATCTGATTTCTTTTGGTAAAGATTTTCATTAACTTTTGAAAAATTATAGCTCATTGTTTATTAATGAATTTAAGGGTGGGTACACCATACTTGGGAATTTATTTATTTATTTAATTTATTTCAGTTTGATTACCAGGGAGGTCCACTGGGCTTGGGGGCCCGTTTTCAGTGGAGGCCCGGGGAGAAAAGCTCCAACAGGAAAAAACAAGAGTTTAATTACATGAAAATTCAAAGACAGTTTGTATAACATATAGCAGGTAGCAAACAAAGAGAATAAACACTAGCAATTTCTGGAATGCTAACTACTGGCATCTACTTTCAAAGAGAGGCACTGCTGAACTAAAACTGTCATAGATATTGTATATCAGTTGGCTTATTTTAAGAGTGTACAGTAATTCATAACCTTGGTGTGCCAGACCGATATGGATGGTGCCAGCAAGTTATCATACAAACAAGAAGTGATTATGACAATAAAATGTATTGCTAGCCTCTTCTGTAATGTGTGTGTGTGTGTGTGTGTGTGTGTGTGTGTGTGTGTGTGTGTGTGTGTGTGTGTGTGTGTGTGTGTGTGTGTGAATGTAATAGTTTAGCCAAGATATAGTTACTGTTGGTAAGATAACATTATAAGGCACTTGGTTGTGAGTGAGATGGCGAATCAATCATTGGGGTGCAAGTGGTTTTACCTCTGAAATTCATCTCTGTAGTGTGGAGCTTATTTGGTTGTGTCAGGTGTTGGCCATAGCCCATGATAGCTGTGTTCATTTGCTATATATTCTTAAGACCAATCATCTTGCAAACGTACATATTAAAATCATCATTATTATATTACTAATCAGAATAACAATATAGATCAAGAATGCAGCCCCTGTCCCTGAGACACTTTACTGAAGGTAAATTTGTTTCTAAATTGAATCGTCAAGAACTGTTTTGCTCAGATATTGTGTATATGTCCAGATTTCATCCTATACAATTAAAGAAAAAAAGGAGACTTGCATCTGTGAGGTGGAGTAAACATCAGGCAGGCAAATTGCAGCCGAGAGTTTATTATGGAGTGTCCATTTCCACCAAACTACAATTTAGCCACATTAGAGAACGCTCTACTTTTATCAACATGTGACTCCTTTCCAATCCAGATTTCTAGAACCTGTGACACCAATGTCATTGGTTGCAGAGATTGTTACTAAAGTGGGTTCCAATGTTTTATATAACGTACTGTGTTTAGGTATATTTTGTGCAAAACTAACTTATTCTTTTACAGTATATGTTACAGTGTTAAGACTTGTTAGGCTGCCTGAGGGATGTATTTTTCCCTTGATATTATAAAAAGCGTCCCTCAAGCTGTATTGCCTATCCAGAACTCATTCCCTGTAGTAACGATATGAATGTCACAAGTTTTAAATAGGTGGTACTTCTCTCCAAAGTTCCCATCTAAGGAAGATGTTCTGCTTATTTGGAGTTTAATCAGCGCATGAAGTGCAGTAAATACATAAAACTTCTGCTGGTTGTGTGGCACATAGGGGTGGTGTAGTATATGTGACTCAGACAGCAGTTACTGTTCAGATAAACTATTTTTGTACTCTTTCTAACATTTGAATTTCACTGACAGTATACATGCAGAAGTATTTTTCAATACAAAACCTTTTTAGTGATACGTAGAAGACAATAGCTGCTTTCTTTGAAAACAACTTTCAGTAGAGATTTCTATCTGATAATACAAATGTGTAACATGTGAGGCATTATGCCTGAAAGAAAACACCTGCATGTAACATGTGAAGTGTTACAGCCGAATTAAAACACCTGGATGTAACATGTGAAGTGTTACACCTGAATGAAAACACCTACATGTAAAGCATTATATTTGAAGGAAATCACCCAAGTGTACCATGTGAAACATTACATCTAAAGGAAAATGACCTGTTTCCAGATTGTTTATAGTTGTTGACCTAATGGTATACATTTTGGGTGGACCCCTGCATGAATAAGTTATTCAGTCACTGGCACCTGTAATTGCATATGTTCATAATTCCTTAGGTTGGCCTGGAGGTGTCTCATGTCTTGTTTATAAAATTATATCTTATACATTAAATTAATGCTAAATTATTCATTACTGATAATATTTTGTGACTGAGTATAGAATGTGGCAGCATTGTGTAGAAATCTACACAAATTATCACATCTCAGAAATTGTATTTTCTAGAATTACCATTCTGTGCTGTATTGAAACATAAGACTGAAAGGGTAGATCTCTTAGTTATATAAAGTTTATAGTTTCACTAGATGACTGTTGCCTGGATGGCACAATGGTGCAGCAGTAACATTGTCACCTCACAGCAAGAGGTTCTCTGTTTCGATTCTCAGCTGGGGTTCCTTCTGTGTGGAATCTGCACATCCTCCCTGCATGCATGTGGGTTTTCTCTGGGTACTCCGGTTTCCTCCCACATTAGAAAGACATGCATCTGGAGCATTTCTCCCCAGGCCTCCACTGAAAATTGGCTTCATTCTAAGTTGGACTTTCCCGGTAAATAAATGTTAAATAAAAAAAAATGTATACGTGCATTCCTGTCTTTACAAGCATTCATTTATACATGTTTACTCTGTATGCATTGCTGTATACATGAAGACTTTGCTGTTTTCGTCTTTGATAAGATGACATCATGCTACAACTGCCAACCTTAAGTTAATCTTTTTTGCCTTGCATACTCAATGGTTGTGACATCACACTGCAGATATTTTATAGATTGTAAGGTGGGCTTGAAGCCACCACTGGGGTCTTGGGTTGTTACAGTGCTGATAGTTTGCTTGTGTAACATTTTTAACTGTTGGCCTCTGTGCATGCATCTGTTTAACAATGTCAAGTTTGCCATTGTTTGTGTATTGTATCCTCCTGGGCTGAGCTTGAAGATGGCTCCACTGGGATCGGTGTTGTACCCTAGGTAAGTTATATGAAAAGAAAAGTAAATAAAAAAAAAAAAAAATCTTGTATTTTTGATGGACTTAAGTGGAGTTCATTGATCATTTTCTTAGTTTGATTTTTTTTTTATGTTTTTGCTGCCTGCTCAGTTTGGGGCTTAGAGTGCAACTTTAACAACAGTGTTTATTTATTTATTTGTTCATTTATTTGTTTTATTTGTTTGATTTTGCTGACTGCCCTGTTTGTGGCTGAATGTGTAGCTTTAACAACTTTATTTATTTGTTTGTTTATTTATTTATTTGTTCGTTTGTTTTTTTATTTGTTTTGTTTGTTTGATTTTGCTGACTGCCGTGTTTGTGGCTGAGAGTGCAACTTTAACAACTTTATTTATTTGTTTATTTATTTATTTGTTCATTTATTTGTTAAATTGTTTGTTGATTTTGCTGACTGCCCTGTTTGTGGCTGAGTGTGTAGCTTTAACAACTTTATTTAATTAATTAATTAATTAATTAATTAATTAATTAATTAATTAATTTGTTTATTTGTCGTTTATTTGCTTTGTTTGTTTGGTTTTTGCTGACTCCCTTGTTTGTGGCTGAGAGTGTAGCTTTAACAACTTTTATTTATTTAATTATTTATTTATTTGTTAATTTATTTGTTTTGTTTGTTCGATTTTGCTGACTGCCCTGTTTGTGGCTGCGAGTGCAGCTTTAACAACTTTATTTATTTGTTTATTTATTTATTTGTTCATTTATTTGTTAAATTGTTTGTTTGATTTTGCTGACTGCCCTGTTTGTGGCTGAGTGGGTAGCTTTAACAACTTTAATTAATTAATTAATTAATTTATTTAGTTTGTTTATTTGTCGTTTAATTGCTTTGTTTGTTTGATTTTGCTGACTCCCCTGTTTGTGGCTGAGTGTGTAGCTTTAACAACTTTATTTATTTGTTTATTTTACTTTTTGTTGACTGAGCTAGTTCCATTGTACTATGGCCTGTTTTAACAGTAGGTGAGTGGTGGTATTCCTGCTGATTGAGGGTAGTTTGGCCTGGGCACAGAGGAGTTCGTTCTACTTTTTTTTAGTAAGTGCTATAGGACATTTAAACCGAATGCTGAACTATGAAGAGTACACCCAGAATATGCAGTCCTTTATTGACAGCGTTAATTTTTGTCAATAAAGACTGCATATTCTGCATGTACTATTCATAGTCCAGCATTCGGTTTATTTGTTTTGTTTCCTGGACTAGCTATGTTCTCATATTTATTGCTATAGGACATTTAATACTGATCTGAGCTACCACCAAATGGGGCAGATGGGGACCTCAGTTTAATAACTTGTACAAAGAATGTCATCTTAAAAGTGCATTCAGCCTTCCATATGCTGCACTACTAGCCCCCGTACTGGAACGTGAGTCTGAGCTCCTTGCACAAGGATATGACCCACAGGTTTCTCATCCTCATAGTATCATAGGTGTGTTTGTCAGTTACTGAGCCATGGGCACTTTTACACTGCAGTCCATCTGTATTTCCAAGATGCTTATGTAGCAATCACAGTGCTCAAACATAATACCTACTAGTAGTCGTATAGGTTCATAGGTTCATAGGTTGGTACTAGGCTATTGGCCCTAGGGCCTATACAAGCCTAGCCATAACAATTCCCTGGCTATTTCTTCTTACACTATTTACTTCCCTGGACCTCTGTCTAGAAGGGTGACTGAAGTGATCCCCAGGGAGAATTTCCTTTCTCCCATCCAATCATCAAGGTTACTTTTGAAGAGGGCCAAAGAGGCGCTCTGCTTGACATGTATAGTCAGTCTATTCCAGAGTCTAGTGTTTTATGCTCCTCTGATTTCTACAATGCATACCACATTTTTCCTTCTGCATCATACTGTGTGGCACTACCCTACCTGCCTGTTGTGTTCCTCTATGACCGTTTGCCTGCACACCTTTATTTTGTGAGTAACAAAGTGGCTGTGAATCTCCACTGCCTTGAATGGAAAACGTGAGCAACACTGAATGATACTTATGTCAAATTCTGCAAATGATGGTAGCAATTTATAAAACTACAAAAAACACATTTCTTAAAAACTGATGTGAAGCTGCCTAGAGCATTCTTCAGCATTACAGCTGTGCATTTTACAAAGAGCGATGGCATGACCCTTGCAGGAGTGTGCCACAGGCTTTGTTGATTCATGTACAGTCACACACACACACACAGGCACACACACACAGGCACACACGCACACATGCACACACACACACACACACATGCAGAAATCAGACTCCTTTAGAGAAGAAACCTACAAAGAAGGAAGGTGCCAAAATGCAAACCTAGAGAAGTTAAACAGACGAGCATGACTGAGAAGAACCTGTTGCAAAAGTAATGCAGAGATGGAGAGAATGCATATACCCCACCCAAAAATATCAGTCTGACAGAACCAAACCCCAGTCAGTGCTACCATGCTAACCTGTGAGAAGTAACAGGTAAGTTCTTCAGCTGATTCAGTGAAAGGGTGTGTCTGTATGTAGTCTTTGTCTAGTACACGTGTAGAAGTTAGTCTAAACTTTAGTAGAGCAACACTAAAAACATCAACCACAAAAGGTTGGGGAAAAAAAGAAGTCAACAGCCTAATGTATGTGCTCCGAGGCACAATCTCAGACCATGCAAAAGAAATCGATGCATCCCCACACCCCTGCTAATTATATATACTAACTCCTAGACTGCACAACACCCAAGGAAGAGACAGTCTTTTACACCTGTCAACCATCTGTTTTATCAACCAAAATGTGTTGACAAAAGAGAGGTCTACATGTGTGAGTTTCTCATATTATAAGTGCTTCCATATTTATCTATCTATCGATATACATGTAGACAGATAAAGAGATATTTAAATTTTATTTGTATTTGTTTACCACAGCAGAGTACTGATTTCCATGGATATTTTTGAAACTCAGCCCTGAGCAGTATCTGGTTAAGTGACCTGCTCAAAGTCACACAGTTAGGCATTGGATGCTGTGGGAATCAAACCCAGGACAACTGGATCACAGGAAACAGCTCCTTAATAACTTTACACACACACACACACACACACACACACACACACACATATATATCTGTTATACACATGCATAAGCACAGAATTTTTTTAATTTTCTGCTTGGTTCACTGAGAATAAACTATGCCTAATAATTTTGAAATGATAAATTAACAGCCACTGAAACATGACTTCATAACTCATAATTCATGCTCAACCCAAAAAAGACCAAACTACTACTTTTTCCCCAAATGCCTCTCTCATGAAAAAAACAAACTTTAAAGTTCTCTCTCTTAATAATATGACCATTGAAGTCACTTCTTGTAGGAAACTACTAGGGTGATAGTGGATGATAATCTTACATTTGACCCGTGTATACAAAATTGCATAAAAAATTATCAAAACTAGGGATGCTTTACAGAGCTGAAACCTTTCTCACCAAGACCAGTACAACTGCACTTGCCACTACTTATTTCCACCCCACTTTTCTTTATGGTGCTCCGACCTCCAGGCTTCACAAAAATTAAAACTTGAACAATGCTATAATAAAGTTGCTAAATTTGCAGCACATACCCCTTTCAGAACCCACCACTGTATAGCACTTAAAAGTCTTAATTGGTTAGATGTGCCATAACAACTAACATATATACAACTTCTTACCACGTATAAAATTATCCAGCATCCATCTGCCTTTCTAGCACTAAAACACATTCTACACAACCATATTCTCAGTCAGTCATTGCGATCCAGTGACTAAAAACTGCTGTCTGTCTACAAACCTAGCAAATCTGCTGGGCATTGTCTGTACTCATACAACATTGCTGAGTCCTGGAGCTCCTTACCCGTATCCATCACATCTACACCCTCCCTCCGTCTTTCAAATCATCATCATCATCATCACCCCCTTTTCCCATTTTCTACATAGGGTTGGGGTGCATGTTAACTGTTGCCATCTCTCTTGATTCAGTGCCACTCTCCTGCCTTCTTCAACACTCATGCCTGACTGTCACAGATCTTCTTTCACACAATCCATCCACCTCTTTGCTGGACGCCCTCGCTTCCTCTTACCTTCTTCCTGTCTGTCCCAAAACCACTCTGAAAGACTTCCTAACTAAAATCTGGCTCTGATCTTGCTCAAAACTAGGATAAACTATATCCCTAAATGTGAACGAGTACCTTTTCTTTCCTTACACTGCCGTACTCTCCCTTTTTCACTTATTTCTTTACTGCCATCAAATTCTTTTCCCGGACTTTTTCTCTAAATATAAGCCTAATTGTCATCCATTTCTTATTGTAATTCCCATTTGTATTTCACTAACTTACCTTTAATTTCTCTATAAACTGTCTAAAATTTCTGTAAATATTAAATATTAATAAAAACTTCGTTTTTTGTTATCAAGATTTTTATACTTGATTATATATTGTGAACTAGCCTCCTTGTACTTTTAATTCAAATAGCTCTGTATTTGTGTACTGTATGTGATACGTTGCTGTATTTTTTTCCACTACTGTTTTTCTGTCAATTTCTTGTTGGAGCTTCTCTCCCCGGGTCTCCGCTAAAAACAAGGTTCCTGGCATGGTCGGACACTACCCGGTAACTAACTAAATAAATAAATAATATATCTTGTATTGATTCTTAACCAAATGTTTTTTATATTATGTATAATCTGTTATAATTATTTAAACTGCAGATGTTTTTGTTTTATTTTTGAAGATTGTTAAATTACTGTTCTTAAAATCTTTTGTAATGATTTGGAGCTTTTCTCCCCAGACCTCTGCTGGAAATGGACTTCTACATAGCTGGACTTTCCAGTAATCAAATGGCAATAACTAAATAAATAAATAAAGTGGAGTTGATGAGTTACACCTGTGGGTATAGTTACGTTACACATATTTCTCAACTGTCCACATTTTCACAGAATGTCTACATTTGTAGCTTTTTGGGAAATCACTGGGATGATCTGAGGATTTAAGTCATTAAATAATGACATATATTTGAATTTCAGACTTTAAATTCTTCACAAAATGTATGTTAACACAAACCCTGTTATGCTAGCAACGTTGTCTCCCCATTTTGTTAGTCTTTGCCCAAATTTCTAGCACTAACAAGTTGAGCTGTATGGTGTTAAAAACTTCTGAAGCACTTTACTTCAATAGCCACCTCTACCTGACTCCTGGTGTACAGTATAACCCCTGCATGGACCACACAGCACACCTGGCATTCTGTCCTTTACCTGACTCCTGCTACACAGTATAACTCCTGCATGGAGCACACACCACACCTGGCATTCTGTCCACCTCTACCTGACTCATGCTGTACAGTATAACCCCTGCATGGGGCACACAACACACCTGGCATTCTGCCCACCTCAACCTGAATCCTGCTGTACAGTATAACCCCTGCATGGATCACACAGCACACCTGGCATTCTGTCCACCTCTACCTGACTCCTGCTGCACAGTACAACCCCTGCATGGATCATACAGCACACCTGGCATTCTGTCCACCTCTACCTGATTCCTGCTGTACAGTATAACCCCTGCATGGAGCACACAGCACATATGGCATACTGTCCACCTCTGTCTGACTCC
Source organism: Protopterus annectens (assembly GCF_019279795.1). Taxonomy (NCBI): domain Eukaryota; kingdom Metazoa; phylum Chordata; order Ceratodontiformes; family Protopteridae; genus Protopterus; species Protopterus annectens. The sequence goes on from NC_056733.1 coordinate 946,328,231, forward strand.
TGCTGTACAGTATAACCCCTGCAGGGATCACACAGCACACCTGGCATTCTTTCCTTTACCTGACTCCTGCTGTACAGTATAACTCCTGCATGGAGCATATAGCACACCTGGCATTCTGTCCACCTCTACCTAACTCCTGCTGTACAGTATAACCCCTGCATGAAGCTCACAGCACACATGGGATTCCATCCACTTCTACCTGAGTCCTGCTGTATAGTGTAACCCCTGTGTGGAATATACAGCACACCTGACATTCTGTCCACCTCTAGCAGACTCCTGATGTACAGTATAAACCCAGCATGTACTACACAGCACACCTGGCATTTTGTCCTTTACCTGACTCCTACTACACAGTATAGCTCCTGCATGGACCGCACAGCACACTTGGCATTCTGCCCACCTCTGCTTGACTCCTGCTGGATGGTACAACCCCTGCATGGAGCACACATGACACCTGGCAGCACACCTGGCGTTCTGTCACAGATATGAGGATTGACAGGTGAGGTGGGGGGGGGGGGGCTAAGCAATGAAAAATATGCAAACTGATCAGTTTGTACTTTTGTATGATTACATGCTGGACATGGTGAGATTGAAAAAAAATGACAGTGTTTCCATCATCATTGTATCCATGAAAAATTGCTTAGAGGAAACGGACAGAAAAACGTGTCTGAGGACACTAAAGAATTACTGACATAACTGCTGAGTTTGTTTCCCAAATTAATGATTTGTTACAGGGTAATGAAAAGGCTCTGTGATATTTGGAAAATTGATGTAAGACATGAATAAACAAAGTGTTCACTACAGCATGTTATTATTCATATGCTTTCATATGCCTTAGTATGTGGAATAAATGTTCTGTGCAGTACAGTCATGTAGCTGGTGTGTCAGTTCTGGTTAAATATGTGGTGTGAGTTACAGATAGCAGTATAAGTAGCTATAACTCTGGACATCATATTTTAGTGTGGCAGCACTGAACACTTCGATTTAAAAGTAAAGCTCTGTGTTACCCATGGCAGTGTCCTGCTCACCAGTGCAATATATTTTTATTGTTTTATTACCCAGGTCCGTCTCAAAATGTGGCTGTATCTTTTTATTGGCATCGCCATCTTCTTGCTGCATAGGTGGTACAGAGAGCGTCAGCAAGTCTCCAATATCACCCAAAAGTATGTCTTAATAACGGGCAGTGACTCGGGTTTTGGGAACCTGCTGGCTCGGCAGCTAGATGCTCAGGGTATGCCAGTATTGGCAGCGTGCCTGACTGAGAAGGGGGCAGAAGAGCTGAAGAAAGTAACATCTAAAAGACTTCAGACAACAATCCTTGATGTAACAAAAACTGAAAGCATCATGGCCGCCGCTGATTGGGCGAAGACCGTTGTAGGTGACAAAGGTGGGTCATATCTCAAAGAGCACTTTTGTTTTCTAATTTGTTTAACTAAAGCTTCTGTGTAAATTTAGGTATACATTGTTAAGAGGTCATGATTTTGCATAGGCTGATTTCAGCAAGTTCGTAAAATATAAATCATTGGAGATGCAAGTAGTATGTAAAAGTTCATATAGTGTATTTGCTTCAAGTGGTCAGTAATGATTTAAACCCTGAAATTTGTTATTTAACATTTCTAAAAGTAAGTGTTATATCTTTTGTCTCCTTTTTTAAAAAACTTTAGAATTAATGCATTTTATTTTTGAGAGCACAGGCTCCTCCAAGTAAAGCTGAATAGAATTATTATCCCTGTGCTGAGTGTATGTAGTTGCAGCACATGGAAATGTTTCTTTAGTTAAAAAACAGACCGTTGACTCATTTATCTTAAGCTTTGCTGACTGTTTGGCTGAAACAGTTACAGATGACCCACAGAGACCATTGCAGGTTTTGGAGCTGCTAACTGCTATATCAGTAACAGAGGAATGGGGTAACATATTAACATACTGATAATAGTTTTGCTTTTGATGCTGAGGTGTGGATTCAGGAATGGATGCTGATCGGAGAAACATGTCTAGTTTGTTGTAGGGATGAGTCTGTGTCATCTGTGAATTTTCTGATTCTGTAGAAGCTAGAGGTCAAAGGTATCTTTACGTGGTAGAACTCAAATGGAGGAAGGCTTCACAGTACAACTACTGGGGCAGTTTCATAGCAGCCAGTCAAAATAAACAGCACATATTTAGGAAGAAAACTATACAAATCTATGCATACATAGTGAGGACATGAATCTCTACCCAGACAACACCCAAAGGCCAGAGTTGAGCCTTAGACCATAGAACTGTGAGGTAGCTATTGTGCTGTCATAATGACCTGGCAGAAGGAGTTGGGGATTTCTTGACCTGAAGCACAGAGATATGGCTTGTTAAGGATGTGCTGCTATGTAAGTCCATGCTATGGCGGAGGTCATCTCTTGACCTGCAGCACAGAGACCTGGCTTTTAAGGATGTGCTGCTATATAAGTCCATGCTATGGCAGAGGTAATTTCTTGACCTGCAGCACAGAGACCTGCCTTGTTAAGGTTGTGTCGCTATGTAATTCCATGCTATGGCGGAGGTCATTTCTTGACCTACAGCACAGAGACCTGACTTGTTAAGGATGTGCTGCTATGTAAGTCCATGCTATGGCGGAGGTCATTTCTTGACCTGCAGCACAGAGAGCTGACTTGTTAAGGATGTGTCGCTATGTAAGGCCATGCTATGCGGAGGTCATTTCTTGACCTGCAGCACTGAGACCTGCCTTGTTAAGGATGTGCCACTATGTAAGTCCATACTATTGCGGAGGTCATTTCTTGACCTGCGGCACAGAGAGCTGACTTGTTAAGGATGTGTTGCTATGTAAGTCCATGCTATGGCGGAGGTCATTTCTTGACCTGCAGCACAGAGAGCTGTCTTGTTAAGGATGTGTCCCTGTATAACCCCATGATACTCAGTTTATTCCTCGTTAAGAAGTAAAACATTTCATCAGTCAGGTCTTCTATGTGTGTTAAACATATTGAGAGCTAGCAACACTTTTTATATTATTTTATCAAACCCAAGCAAAATATTTCAGTTCACATTGTACATTTCCATTACAGTTATTCAAAATCAGCTATTTCAAGCTTGGTAAAGTAACATTTGTAAGTCATATAATGACACCTGCAGAAAATGTCCAGTTTTAACCATTGTGGATAACATCTCTAATTTAAAACTATTTAACAAACTCTGCTTGTTCCTGTTCTTTGGGCTCCACGTCTGTTTGTGTCATATAAATGGCAATAATAAACATATAACTTAAAATAAATAAAGTAAATAAATGTGAAAAATAAAGGAAATCTTCATTTGGAGAGGAGATGAAGAGACAAAGAAGAGCGAGCAGGTGGGGACGGGAGCCTCATTTTAGACATTCTAAAACGAATCCTATAATGGATATCAAAACCCTTCGTAGTTCTGCAAGCTTCTTTTCTTCATTTATATTCTATACTAATGGAATCGTTTGTTTAAGAACTTTGATTACTGTTTTCACTGCATCTCCTTTCTTTTTTTTCAACTGTTTTTGTTACCAATTTTTTAATTCAGTTCTGTTTGCAGATCTTTTGACTTCCAGTGTTTTGTGTTCATCTTCTTAGATGACAATATAGCTAAACTGAAATGATAATGATTGTAACTAATCAATTTATTACTAAATTGAAGCCATGGAAGGAACAATTATGACTACTGGAATGTTCACCTTTAGAATCTTAATTATTACCCATTTACTGAGGTTCTTATTTAAAAATAACCAACCCTGGGCAATCACAGCAGGTGTGTGCCCAGGTTCCCGGCTCCTTAGTACCATACTTCCAATATCTATCATTTATTGTAGGAATCAAATTCTGCTGTCTCGCTGGTGTGTAAAATCAGTGATGTTATCATCACCATGTGAATTTTGGGAATCTGCTTTAGTTTATTGCATACTTTGGCCTAAGACATACCTTTCCTTAAAACTACCTAGAACAGAGAAAGTCTAGTAACCTACCCCATGAAGGCACCGTTGACCTACTGCTGCATGGCTACTTTCATTTATAACCTTATACACGTCACTGATCACATGTTGTTTATCGTTTGTTACTTTTCTTACGTGTTATTTATTAACTCTGGTGCTTATTTCTGATCCTTACTGAATTACTTCATCCTTTTCAGTTCCTGGCTAAATGCTTGGTACATAAATTCATCTTGCTCCTTTACTCCAAATCTAATCTCTGTCCTTTATCAAGAATCAGTTTTCCCACTTCTTGTATATGCTCCGAACTTTTCAAGGAAATATTTCTTAACCCCCGATCAAAAATATGTTTTGTTTAGGTTTGTCTTGAAGTCTGGCCCCTATCAGAATCAATTCTGGAAACAATTGCTCTGACTTTATCTTATTAAACCATTCTTTAAATTGTATTTGAATATTTCTAGATAAAAAAATAAAAGTTTTTAGCAGATTATCTGGCTTGTGATCCCAAATTCTTAGTCATGTCTTTGGTATCAACCTACCCCACACCTTAAAAAGGGCGCTGTTATCCACTTACCTGAACTCTTCTAGCAGTATAATAAAACATATAATTTATATATAATAATACAATATAATAATAATAAACACGTTAAATAAATAAATAAAATATCTCATTCAAACCTACAAAAAAATGTAACACATACAAGGACTCAATTTTCTTTTGTATGACCTGCATGCATTGGAGAATATTGGGCAATCTAATCTCTCCCATTTCCATCGGCAAGAATAGTTTATTTTTTTTTGCAATCTGATTTTTATTAGCATTTTTTTAATATACAGATACAGACATAATTACAAGTCACACAAGACATATATGCTCAAAAACAAGTAATTGGATATACTTAGTAAAACCTGCTTAAAATACTAGTACAGTCATTCCAATATTACAAGAAAATGTATTCACCTTCATTTTACAAGTGATTAGGAAATTGACATAGGATAGTTGGAGGTAGTAAATTCAATAACATGCGTTTATTATTCAGGTATGAGAATGTGTATCCGTACACCTAAAACCTATCAGCTTTAACTATATACATTATGTACACTCGACTGTCACTGAATGATTAGATGTTAGTATAAGAAAACTAGTTAGTATTTACACAAGGATAGGAAAAAATGTGGTAGCAAGGCTTCTATTTTGGTCTTTCATGGGTTAGAGTGGAGGTGGATATTAAAGATGGGAAGTGTTTGATACAGAGTTAGCACACCGACGGGAGTAGGGGTATTAGATGAGAGGAAAGTAAAGAGAAGCCCAAAAGAAAAAAAGAGGAGGATGGAAATATACCTAAGAGCGATATTAGTTAAGAGCTTCTAGAAGGTTACTCCAGTATTTTTGGAAGTAACTTATTTTCCTTTTGCTTGTTGTCTTTAGTTTACTTGCCAACACATACTTAACAGCCATCGACTGGAAGTCCTTCCAAGACATTTTGGATCTATCTAGCCTGTTTAATGTAATGTAAGTTTTGAGTAGTGCACAAAGTGTCACAGTAATATGTTTAGTTTCAGACTTAAATGGACTAGGAAATATATTTAGTAACGCCATTTCCCAGGATAGGGTTGACTTCATGTATCCCATTTTCTCAAGTTGTGCTCTTAGGGAGCACCATAGTTTGTACACATTTTTACATGACCAAAAATGTGGATTGTATCTGCCACTGAGTTGGGGCATGTTGGGCAGAAAGGTGAAGTGTTTGGGTTAATTTTATTTCGGAATGACGGCATGTGATAGGTGTTATTGTTTATCATGCGCTGGGTATATATTAGTTTTTTGAAGGGGGTTAGTTTTATTGTTGCGTCGATTGCATCAAGTTTTTGGCTAAGTGTCATTTCCCTGTTTTGTCCATCCCAGTATTTAGAGAATAACATATTGTCTTGGTGTTTTATTTTTGTTATTACTCTCTAGACATTGGACAGAATTTTAGTCCTTAATAGTAGTTGGGTTATTAATGTCTGGTACAGCTGATATTCTATGGGGGTAACTGAAATCTTGTCCGTGACCAGAGATATTAGGTATAGTATTTGTTTAATGATTATATAGTATTTTTTATTGACTGTCAATGAAGCTATGATGGCATCAAATGGTAAGTCTTTAATAATATAGAAGTCTCACACTGTACAGTTCCTGATAAGAGGGTAACTATCGACATTTAACATGCTGTTACTCAGTTTAAAATTGGGATTTAGGTGAACTGGCTGGGCCATCGTTAGAGAGTTCTGCAGACCAAGGGATGTTATCAGGTTTTGAAACCCAATGATATTTTTTTATTAATATAGGATGGATTTTGTATTCTTTGAGAGTTTTAGGATTAAGAAAGATAATTGCTCTTGGACTGATGTTGAACGCCTTAATGTGTGCATTGCAGATTTTTACCCATAAGGGGTTCCAGTCATTGTTTGGATGTTGGAGGTTAGCTATGTGTACAATACGACTGGCGTTTATTATATGGTAGTATGTTAGAAAGTCTGGAAGGGCCAGGCCTCCTTTTTCTTTGGGAAGTGTTAGTTTGGTGTAGCTAATTCTGACATTTTTAGGAAACCAAATAAATTTCCCCAGTGTAGTATTTATTTTCGAAAAAAAAGTGTTTGGAATACTTTGATTAAGGGCAAAGAGGTGGAAAAGAATTTTGGGGAGAATATTCATTTTCATAATAGCTGCTTTTGAGAGGAGGGACAGGTTTAGATTCTTCCATCTTGTAATATCTTCCATGACTTTAGACCATGTTTTGTACAAGTTGCTATTTATTAGTTCTTGTTGGGGGTGGGCAAATATTAAACCCAAATATTTTATAGAATAATTAACTTTGATCTTTGTTTCTGGTATAAAAATTTCTTTGTGACTGAGAAGGTTTAGCAGAAAGATTGTTGATTTGTTAGGATTGCTGGCGTAATTTGGGATTTGTGAAAATTTGTCTATAGAACTTAGAATTTTCTCTAGTTCCATTGAGGGGAGTTCTAAATAGATATTTAAATCGTCTGTGAAGGCGGTGTATTTAACTGGTATTTTGTATAGGTAGACTGAACGGTGGAATGTTTTCTGACTTAGTTTTAGCAATAGTACTTCAAGATAAATATTAAATAGGTAAGGTGATAGTGGACACCCCTGTCTTGTGCCATTTATAATTTGAATTGGATTGGAGTTTTTTTTGTTTATGTTTAGAGTAGTAGAGGCCTTAGTGTAAAGGGTTGTAACCATTTTGATGAATTCATCAGGGATGGAAAAGCGTTTCATGATTTTAAAGAGAAAGTTTAAATTTACCCTGTCAAAAGCTTTTTGGGCATCAACAGAAAGTGCATATTTGGGAGATTTGTCATACTTTGTCATATAGGTTATGGCTTCAATAGATAAGAGTGTTATCCGATCCCAAATATGCCTATTGTTCATGAAACCTAATTGGTCATGGGATATAATGTGCTGCAATATGCTTTTTAGTCTATTTGCTAAGATAGATGATAGAATCTTTATGTCAAGGTTAATTAAAGCAATTGGGTGATAATCATTTGTGTTGAGGTTATTGTCACTTGATTTTTGTATAAAAATGGTCTTGGAGTTATTAATATATAAATCAGATATACCAAACTGGATTATGTGGTTATAAACTTTAAGTAGTATGGGGGCAAGCACTTGCTTAAAGGATTTATAAAATTCTGACGCATAGCCATCTGGGCCTGGGGCTTTACCTGCAAGAATAGTTTCTGCCATGATAGCCTAGAAAATTTTTCATCCCAAATAAAGTTCAACATCTATTTTCTGAGTTTTTTAGAACTCTCCCTGGTACTTCAAATAAAAGTGCATCGCTTACATAAAAGATTGGTAATACTGCAAACACTGGTAAAATTTTAACTTTCTGAACTATGTCAAGGATCACTGACCTTGAAAAACAAATTTGATTTTGTTCCAAAACTTCTATGCCCCTAAATGGTATGGGCACCCAAAATAAGGGTGTTCCTGAGCACCACTTCTGAAGGGATATAATTAAAGATCACTGTCTGAAACTTTGATAGATTTCAGGAGGTCATCCATAACCATTGAGATTTTGATGCGTCTGTCCTCCAGTCATACCCTTGTATTCTGACTAGCATGTACATTATGCTAGGAGCTCTATGTAAATTGAAAACAAAAGAACAGGCTAACAGACACCTTTGTCTAGTGTTTCTTTTTTTTTTTTTTCAATAATCCGTCTTTTATTATTTTTCAACTACATAACTACACACTACTATGTATATACAATATGTACATGATTGCTTCCAAAAGTTACACAAACATTTTATATTAACACAAATTATTAAGAAGGAACTACAACATGAAAAAGCCATCAGTCTGTATTATTATTACAACCTATATCTAATCTAAGATTGAATCTGTCTTATAAATATATATCCTGAGTAACAGTGGATAAGAACCTCTAGGCCAACACAATATTAAAGATTTGCTCCCATATTTTAATATTATTTATGCTTTTCTTATGGTCATTGATTAACAATTTGTGCGCTAATATGTGTCTTATTGCTAATGTTCTAAAATTTTCCCAAGATGTCTGGGTCGGGTTCAACCAGTTTGAAGCTATGTATAGTTTCATTAATAAACAAATATTCATGATTATGATCTTTTTTGATTTGTCTAAGTTATCTGGGGGACTATGTAGGATCATAAATTCCCAAGAGAGTGTTGAGTGTTGGTAGCCCATTTTCTGTAAATTAAGTTTTAACGAATTCCAAAGTTTAAAAATGCATTTGCAACTCCAAAACATGTGAAACAGGTCAGCTGTCTGGTCTATGCAGTATGGACAATTAGGCGAGTTCTTTGAGTCAAATTTATGAAGAGTAAGACGGGTATAGTAGGCATTGTTAAATATCATCAATTGTGTGAACAGTAATTTTTGGAGGGATACTGACTTTAATGTTAGATTAAATGCTTCCAAGATCTTGCTGTCGTCAACTAATATTAATTTTTTCCTCCAGTAATTCGATAAGAGAATATGTTTATTATATTTCATCTCTTTTATCAGTTTATATGATGTAGTTATATATTTTTTGTCTTGTATCAGAGCTTCCCACAGATTACGACATATATTTAATTCCTCTTCTTTAAATTCAAAGTTATTAAAATAATTTATAGCCAGATCTTTTAGTTGTCTCATGATAATTAGATAGGAAATAGGAAGACTTTTCTCTTTTAAAATATCGTGAACTGATATCCCAAGAAAGGGGTAGAAATCCAATATGATTAAATCCTTTATTAGAGGGAATTTCTGTAAGTCTATCAATTTATTCCCTATTACTAAATTTGGGTTCTTGTGGAGTGGTTGAAACACCATCATATACTTTAGTAGGTTTAATGAAGTAAAAAGATTTTGAATTGAAGTTACATAGCTTTTAATATGTTCCATTAAGTCATATTTACTGAGTGTTCCTCTATTCAAAAAGGGTAAAGCTTTACAGTTAATTCCCACTCCAGTTACATGTCTATAAGTTAAGACCAACCATTTGGGTGCCCATTTCAGACTGCCTCTATCAAAGTGAATCGCCCTTAAAATTCACCAAATAATAAGTTTCGAAATCCGGTAAGTCTAGACCTCCCCTATTCTTTGGAGCCATCAGTTTCTCATATGTTATCCTCGTTTTCCTAGGTTCCCAAAGAAATCTCCCTAGACCTATATGAAGCTGTTTAAAAAATTTCCTCGTGATTCTGAGTTGTGTAGCTCTAAGTATATATAGTATTCTGGGAAGAACATTCATTTTGATAATCGCAGTTCTTGCCATCATTGGTAATTTCAGTTTACTCCATCTTTTCAAGTCCAATGTTATCTGATCCCAAGTTGATTTAACATTATTTATAAAAAAAATCTCTATTATCGGTTGAAAATACAATACCCAGATATTTTGTTCTCTCTTCCGTCATTACTTGTCCTATCAATGGTAACAATGAAAATGGTGTAGGTGTCTTTAATGGGAATATTTTGGATTTCTTAAAATTAAGTTTATAATTAGAGATTTTCTCAAAGTCTTCTACTGCTTTTAATATTTTCTCGGTATCTGACACAGGTGTGGTACAGTATATATTTAAATCATCTGCGAAAGCAGCCATATTTATCTTCATACCATATAATGTTGGGGGATTGTAAAAAACATTTTGTTTAAGGTGTAAAAATAATGGTTCCAAATAGAGATTAAATAAAATCGGAGATAATGGGCACCCTTGTCGGGTACCATTTTTAATTTGTATTCTTTTAGAGCATTCTTGATTGATAAATACATTTGTATATGCGTTGTTATATATTTTCCTTAATATTAAAATGAAATCCTGAGGTATATTAAAGTATGATAACATATCAAATAGATATACCAAGTTAACTCTGTCAAATGCTTTCTGTGCGTCAATTATAAGTGCATAAATATTGAGATTTTTGTGCTTGGCGTAGGAAATTAATGTGTGAAGCGTTAATGTATTATCAGTGGTCTGTCTCCCATCCATAAACCCCGCCTGTTCCTCTGATACTATTAGATTTGTGACCCTTTTCAGTCTATTTGCCAGGATGGATGTCATAATTTTCATGTCTATATTCAAGAGTGAAATGGGTCTGTAATTATCTGGGTTTTTAGAATCACTTTTTTCTTTCGGTATCAAAATTGTCTTTGAAGCATTAAAGTGGGGATCATTAATTTTATTTTGAATTATATAATTAAATGTCTGTGAAAGTATTCTACTCAGAATCTCACTAAAAGTTTTGTAAAATTCAGAGGTCAATCCATCCGGCCCTGGGGCTTTATGTGGTTTCATCTTCTTAATTATCTCTGTTACCTCCTCCGCTGAAATCGGTTTAATTAAATCCCTATGGGACTCATTATCAATACTCGGGAATGTGATCTTCTGTAAGAAATCTTTCCTAACTTTATCTGGTTAAAGTGTCTGCTGATCACCATATACCTGATTAAATATTGTTTCAAAAGTATTCATGATGTCTGCCTTATTAGTATATGTTCTATTATTATAATATATTTCTGATATTAATAGTGTTGATTTTGTTTGGTTAATAATGTGTGCTAGTGCTTTTGAGGGAGTCTGAATATGATTTGCATATTTTACTAAATTTCTCTGTTCATAAAATGATAATTTACTATTATGTAATAAAAACAATTCTTTTTGACACTTTAATAAGTCTATTTCTGTTTGTTTATTGTAGTTCCTCATTAACTCCTGGTCTAGTAACTTAATTTTGGTTTCCAATTCTTGTAGTTCCTTATTTTGCATTTTTTTATAGTAAGTAGCTTTCTGAAGAAAAATCCCTCTTATTTGGGCTTTAGTTGTAGCCCATTCTATATCAACAGGGTGTCTGTTTTTGAGGAGGTTATGTAGTAACTGTTTATGTGTCTCTTTAACTTCTTTCAATATGTCATCTTTCCTCAGTAAATATGGATTTAAAGACCAATTGTATCCTCGAAGTCTCCTATTACTCATATTATTATTGTTTAGTGTTAATGTGATCTTTGAGTGGTCCGATAATTGTCGAGCTTGGGTAGAAACACATGGGTCAGCAGAAATCAATACTTCTGAGATAAAAAAAAAATCAATTCTCGACCACATTTTATGGCAACTTGAGTAAAAAGTAAAATTCTCTGCTTTCATTTGTGTGTGTGTGTGTGTATGTATAAATGGGTCATATAATTTAAAATAGGTTTTAAATTCCTTCAATGCTATCATTGCCTGTTTATTAAAAGCTTTAGATGAACCGAATTTATCTAACTTGGGATCTTGATATGAATTCCAATCACCTCCCATTAATATATAACAGTTATTATATTGTTGTAAAATGGAGTAAAGTGAAGTTATAAAATGGTGCTGATTAGTGGAAGGGGCGTATATATTCATAAGTAATATGGGTTTATCATAGAACTTGGATATCAGAACCACTAAACACCACTGTCCCCCTTTATCTACTTTGACATCTAAGATTTTCTCTTGGTATCGGTTTTTAATTATAATTGCCACCCCTGCACTGTTCGTTGTCACTTCCGCCGCCACTATCTCCCTAATCCATTTCTTATCCTTCAGTATATCCCACTGATCATTAGTCAAATGAGTTTCTTTGTCTAGTGTTTCTAATTATATGTCTCTGACAGTCGAATGGCACCTTAAAGTTCTCAGTAGAACTCTTAGATATACTCTGTAGTTCAATAAACTCTATTAGAAAGCATATTCTTTCTAAAACTATAAACATGAATCCCTATTAAACTCAGTCAGAATCCTTCTCTGCATCTAGGCTTAGAAACAGCAAGGCCTTCCTATTACATTGAACAGTCTGAATCATAAATTATGTCTTTATTATAGTTTATAATGTTTGTTATTCTCTACAAGCCCGCACTGGTCCATAAGAATTATACCTGGCAGTAACCGAACTGCCCTTTTTGCTAAAAGGGACATCAGTATCTCGTAGTCATGATTTAGTATAGATAAGAGCAGGTGCCCAATTAGACTCAATCTCTCCTTAGCCTGAACAACCAAATAAGAACACTAGTGAAATCCTCTAAAGCCAAGTCCGAGTTCAAATTGGCCACATCTACTAGAGACCGTCAGTCAAAAGACGTTCTTCACATATGTCCGCAGTCTCAAAGGAAGCACCCAGATCTGTTCAAAACTGGTGGTCAAGGACACCACATGCATAAATGCTGTAGATATAGCCAACCTACTGTCTGACAGATTCAGTGAAAACTTCACTCCTCTGTCACCCCATCAGTAAATCAGGACAACCTCAGTACTTGTCCCCCCCTCCCCTTATCTCTAGAGAACAGGTCATCACTGCCCTCTCAAAGGCAAAAAAATACAGCCTCCATGGGACCTAATAACATCCCAGTCTGCATCCTACATGTACTCAGGCATGAACTTGCAGCACCAGTAGGTACCCTATTTAGCTAAAGCCTGAGTGCTGTCTTTGTCCCAGCTGAGTGGAGGACAGTCACTGCCATCCCTTTACACAAAAAGGAGTGTCCACCGATCTGGGAAATTATAGATCCATCAGCCTTACTAGCATGATCTGCAAGGCCATGGAACGGATTATTATTAGCAACCTCCAAACACTCAACCCCACACAGTTTGGCTTTGTCAAGGGGAGGCCATGTCTGTTAAATCTGGTCAACTTCTTTGAGACAATCACCAAAGCCAAGGACAAGGGAAAGATGGTGCACACTGCCTACCTTGACCTGGTCAAAGCCCTTAACACTATTCCCCAATTGGGAATAATAGATAAACTCTCTCAACTCGGCATCAATCCATATGCTACCTGATGGGTAGCAAACTGGCTCACTGATAGAACCCACCAAATCAAAACAGGGGAAGCCACCTTAAACAGTATACCCTTAACGAGTTGCATACCCCAGGGATTAGTCTTGGGGCCACTGTTATTCAGGATATATGTCTCCAAGGTGCAGGCCAAAACCAGTGGGCTATGGCTGACCAAGTTTGCAGATAACTGCAAGCTGAGCACAGTCATCAATTCCCCAAGTGATATGGATGTCCTCCAAGAGGGTCTCACCCAAACAAATGACTGGTGCCAGAAACACAACCTCAAGCTGAATACCAAAAAAATGCATCATCATCCCCTTTGGGGAGAGCAATGTCTCCACATATTATCACATTAATAACAATGTCTTAAGCACACAATCAGTAGTGAGGTATTTGGGCACCCAGGTTGATAGCAACTTAACTTTTGACCACTATGCTGCTTCCGTTGTATAGAAAGCTTTCTACATGGCTCACGTCATAAGTAAGGATATCTCTTCCAGATACAAGGAGGTCATAAAATCCCCTGTATTCTTGCCTTATAAGGCCAATTATTGAGTACCATACCCCCTTCGGCATGTACCTCCAAAAGCACATGTAGCAGCTGGAGACAGCACAGAAGTTCCTCAGGGCCTCAAGCATCTACCCTACACAGATAGGCTAAAAGCCCTGTCCCTCTATTCAGTTTCATACAGACTCCTTAGAGGTGACCTCTGGCATACAACACAGTCATGGACCCCACCTTGATGGGACTGCTGCATATCCACAAGTCAAGCTCCACTCGAGTAACCCACATGCCTGACTTTAACCTGGTCTGTAACATCAGTAGGACTTGCTGGCAGGACAGATTTGTGTCCGAGAGACTTCTTCATCTGTGGAATAGACTCCCTCTCCAAGTCAAGCAGAGTACCTCTTTATTCCTTTTTAAGTGCAACCTGGGTAACTGGATGGAAAACAGAAAATGCACCCCTGGGATTCCACCTGTGTCCCTGCTGGACAGGGGCTTTGGGTGATGACTTATCTAAACATGGGCTAAACTCTTGGCTAGGCTTATAAGGGCCTCAGGACCAATAGCCTAATAACTTCCTATGATCCTGTAAGTGCCTGTAGAAGGACAGTTACGTAGCACCCTTACCCTTCGCAGGAGTTTTGTGGCTTCTGTCCAAGTTTCTAGTATTCTCCTCTGCTGCAGACTATTCTTTATAAGGTCCACTCATGCTTGTAACACAACATCTCCCGCTAAAGTTAGAAACTGTACTGGGAGATTATTAGGGCTTAAGGATTTATTTGTTGTCTGTTCTTTAAATGATGCTCTTATTTCCTGTAAGGAAAAGGACCTCATCCACTCCTCACTTCCTGTAGGGAAAAGGGCCACACCTACTCCTCACTTCCTGTAAGGAAAAGGGCCATATCCACTCTTCATTTCCTATAAGGAAATGGACCACACCCTCTCACTTCCTGTAAGGAAAAGGGCCTCACCCACACTTCGGTTTCCGTAAGGAATAGAGCCACACCCACTCCTCACTTTCTGTAAGGAAAAGGGCCATGCACACTCCTTACTTCCTGTAAGGAAAATGGTCACATCCACTCCTCACTTCCTGTAAGAAAAAGGGCCACACCCACTCTTCACTTTGCACCATTCTTATCTGAGGCATCAGTATTAGACTTAAGAGCTCCTTTGTGAATTTAATGTTAGTGCTTATGTCTGCCTCCTTTTTCCATAATTCTTGATCAAATGCTTTATAGGTTGACAAAATCCTCTGCAGATACCAGTTATTTCCTTATGTTAAAAAGTGCTCTTTTTCTGCTTGTCACAGGCATAACCTAACTGATACAGAAGTTTTCTTTTTTACTTTTTTTTCCTCACACACAGCTGTCTGTCAGTTGACCACAGTTCCTCTCCTTGATCACTACTGAACCGTACCGCTACAGTCTCCCCTGGATTTACTCAGATTAGGACTGAGAGTGGCAAAGAAATAGCAGCATCCTAGATATACCCAGTAATGCCTAAGTGTGTGTGGATCAGCACTGAACTGCCCCTCACTTCCCCAAGGGGCTGACATCAGTAGGATGTTCTGCTCACCCTCAGGTAGCACCCCTTAGTTATTTTCTAAGTCACCACCAGAGAAATCAAACCACAATGTGTGTGTGTGTGTGTGTGTGATCACATTGTGTGTGTGTGTGTGTGTGTGTGTGTGTGTGTGTGTGTGTGTGTGTGTGTGTGTGTGTGTGATCACATGTGTGTGTGTGTGTGTGTGTGTGTGTGTGTGTGTGATCACATGTGTCTGTGTGTGTTTGTGTGTGTTTGTGTGTGTGTGTGTGTGTGTGTGTGTGTGTGTGATCACGTGTCTGTGTGTGTCTGTGTGTGTTTGTGTTTGTGTGTGTGTGTGTGTGTGTGTGTGTGTGGGGGGGGGGGGTATGTGTGTGTGCCCCTCCCTCTCCCCAAATGGGCATTACCTGGGCTATAGCCAGGGTTTATTCTTGTATATCATGGTTGTGGCAACTGCTAGAGATTTTAATAACTTTTGTATCAAAATGCAGATCTTGAGTCATTCATTTTTTGAAGTTTCAGTTTGTTGTACAAAAAATAATTTTTCTCTTATTTTGCTTGTTGAAGCATCTTCCTTTTGCTCTTGTGACAAGGCCATCTCCCAGTATTACACTTTTTAGCTCCATTACACACTTTTACTTTTCTCTTCCTTGTATTTCTCTCAGTCCTTCCATATTGCTTGCTAGAGACCCTTACTCCCTTACTCCAACCAGCCCACTATTTAACTGACCTTTACAGTAGAACCCAGAGTGGTTATTTTAGTTCTTCTGTACATTTCTGCAGTGTCAGTGGCATGACACTCACCTTTGCTGCAGAAGCCTGTTGGTTCTATTCCCACACCAGGTAGACTGATTGCTGACACTGCGGTACAGCATAAGGGGGGTTCTGCACTCCTGAGTGTGTCATCATTCTGATGAGATGTTAAACTGAGGCCCCATCAGCCTGAGGTGCTGGGTGCTCAGCTGGATGTAAAGGATCCCATGGTATCTATCAAAAAGAATATCAGACATTCCATAGTACTCTGATGAAATTTCCCATAATAGTATAAATGCCACCTTGGGTCTCCCCTGAAAAGAGGTTACTAGCTTAGTGAGACTAAACCAGTTAGCAATGGGTAAATAAATAAAAATGTGGCCTCTCAGCCATACCCAGTGCTTCCATGACACATGTGACCTCACTCCAAACCACAGTTAGCAACGTCTGTAAATTATTTTCTTTCAATACTACCATATTTATTAATTGCTGACACTATAGTGCAGTATTACAGGGGTGCTGCACTCCTGAGTGTGTCGTCATTTGGATGAGATGTTAATCTAAGCCCCTCTCTTAATTTCTCCAAGTCTTTTGGGGTTCTATTACCATAACAGGAATGCACCCCATTCCGAAGTCAAAGTATGATTAAAGTTCATGACATTGGTATTGTTTCAGTCTTTGATGTCAGCCGGTAGTGCTCTTTGCAGCACCTGCAATGTACCCAATGATGACTCCTTCTGCAATTCATACAGATTTACATGTATCAGTAACATTTAAGTATGATTGTAAGTTCTTTTTTATAAGACCCATTGTTCCTGCTACTATTGAAACTGTCTGAATATCCTCCTTCCACACTGCCCTCATTTCTGCCTGCAAATCCTGGTATTTTATGACTTTGTGTATCTCTGTACAGAAGACACTGTAGTCACTGGGTGTAGCAATTTTAATGATCAATGCTACTTTTGTCTTCTTTTTATGGATGACTATATCTGGTTTTCTCGCATCTATTTTTTGAATTGTTGGTAATGAATGATCTCATCTGATATAAACTTCATCATTTTCTCTAATGCTTTGTGGCTCATGTTTCCAGTGTTTTTCAGCTGCTTCAATATTATATTGTTTGCACAATCTCCAATGCAACAGTCTTGCCACATTATTATTCCTTTCAGTATACAGTCCTTCTGTCATTAGTATGTCACATCTAGCAACAAGCTGTTTCCAATTTGGTTTTACAAAACCTACATTTGTCTGTTTCTCCAACATGTTCAATGGACTTTGTAAACAAGTGTGTAAGTAGCCCACTATCTTGTGCAACCAATATTCACCTTTCATCATTTGGTTTGAATTCACATCTCCTTAGCCATTCCTATGTTCCATCCTGATCAACATGAGCTTGTTCGAAGAGTTTTCTATACTTGCAAATGTATTTATGCATTTTCCACATTTCTTGCCTTCTCTTCTGGTCCTTCACCTTATATTCTTTCTTCTGTTTTTTTGGCACATTCAGTTGCTGCCTGATTTTTATCTACTGGTTTGAGCTCCATTCCCGGTTGATGCCGATATGCTTCTGCTAAACAAAGCAGGGAGATCCTCTTATTTCCTCATGTTTCAAAACTTTCACTACATTTAGGTCTTGTGAGGTCAGCAGGTATGTAGCAGTCCCATGACTGCAGATCTGCACATGTAATCAATTTCGAGGAGGCCCATACCTCCTTCAGAATGGGGAATATATAATCTTGGTATGCACTGATTTTTATAAATCATTTGATGAACATGAAGCATCCTTTGTGTTTTCCTGTCCAACCTAGCCAACACCTTTAGGGGCCAGTCAGTCACTCCAAAACTGTAAGTTAGGACAGGAAAAGCAAATTGGTTTATTAGGTTCATAGGTTCATAGGTTCATACTAGGCTATCTGCCCGAGGGCATTTATAAGCCTAGCCCATAGTTTTGTGGCTTAAGCCACCCCTTTTGTATGGGGAACTATACCCATTATTTTGCTGTGCCTCTGTCTAGCAGTGACACTGAGGTAATCCCTGGAGTATATCTGCGATCTCCCATCCATTGCTCAAGACTTCTCTTGAACAAGGCCAGTGAGGTGCTCTGCCTCACATATACCGGGATTTTGTTCCACAGCATAGGGAGTCTTTGGGTGATGAATCTATCCCTCCAGCACGTCCTATTTATAGCCGTGTCGAGGTTTAAGTCTCCCGCCCTTGTGGCTCTGACAGATCTAGATTTTTTGAGGTGAAGCATATTCATCAACTCTGGGTTTGACATGGCCTTGTATGTCAGGCAAAGGTCACCTCTGAGCAAGCGGTAAGCGACTGAATAGAGCTGGAGTTCTTTCAGTCGGGCAGCATAGGACAGATTTTTGAGACCCTTTATCCTTTTGGTGAGGAACTTTTGTGGCCTCTAGCTGCTGCAAGTGTCGGGTCAGATACATTCCGAATGGGGCATTGTACTCAATCATTGGTCTGATGAGTGATGAGTATAGGGAGACTATGACCTCCCTTGATCTAGATGTGAATCCCTTCATGATGAGGTGGGCAATGTAGAAGGTCTTCCTAACTACTTTAGCTACATGGGTGTCGAATGACAGGCTACTGTCAACCTGGGTCCCCAGGTCCCTGATAACTTCTTCTGTGCTCAGAGGATTACCACCTATATGGTAGCTAGGGGTAACCTTGTTTTTCCCGAAGGGTATGACTATGCATTTTTTGGCATTTAACTTTAGGCCATGGTTCTGGCACCAGTCATCCGCTTCTGTGAGACCCTTCTGAAGGATATCTGTGTCAGATGTGTTTTTGACTACGGCACCCAGTTTGCAGTCATCTGCAAACTTTGTCAGCCATAACCCTCCTGTGTTTGCTTGTACTTCGGAAAAGTAGATGCCAAACAAGAGTGGGCCCAGGACTGAGCCCTGTGGGACACCACTTGTGACAGGCTTTGAGTCTGACATGGCGCCAGCAACTCTGACCCTGTGGGTTCTGTCACTCAGCCAGTTTGCAACCCATCTTGTGATGTATGGGTTAACATTTAAGCTGATGAGTTTTTCAATGATACCCGAGTGGGGTATTGTATCGAAGGCCTTCGCCAGATCGAGGTAGGCTGTATGGAATGCCTTTCCCTCATCAATGGCTTTGGTGACTGTTTCGAAAAAGTCAACCAAGTTTAAAAGGCATGATCTGCATTTGACAAAGCCAAACTGGGTTGGATCCAAAGTCTGCAAATTCCCTATGTCTTTATTTATGAGGTCCATTATGATCCTCTCCATAGCTTTGCAGATAAGGCTTGTCAAGCTAATGGGCCAGTAATTTCCAGGGTATGTGGAGGCACCGCCTTTGTGAAGTGGGACTACAGTCGCAGTGTGCCACTCCCTGGGTATGTATCCAGAGGTGAGACTATGATTAAACAGCTGTCCTAGCTGTGGGTTTAATTCCTTGTTGAGTTCGTGGAGCACACAGCCGGGGACACCATCAGGTCCCATGGATGCTGTATTTTTTGCTTTGGAGAGAGCAGTTCTCACTTGGGCGTTTGAGATGTTTGGGGGGCTGCACCCATTTGGTATAGATATCTCTCCTTTTGGGGGCGAGGGGAGAAGTTTGCACTGAACCTGTCAGCCAGTATGTTGGCAATGTCTGTAGGATCAGTAATCTTCACATCATTTTGAACTAGTTCTGAGCATATCTGGGAGTTTCCTCCCAGGTTTCTAACATAGCTAAAGAAGGCCTTATGATTGTCCTTTGAGTCTTTAGCTATTTTTCTCTCAAAATTTGCTTTGGATGATTTTATGAGAGCTCTTAGTTTTTTACTTATAGTGATCAAGGGTGTCTTACCTTTTAAGGATTTTGCTCTATCTTGTAGTAGCTTCCTCCTTTTGTTGTAGAGTTTGTTTATGGCTGGGGTCCACCAGACTGGACGCTTGCCCTTGGTACAAAGAGTCTTTGTTTTGCTTGGGATTGCCTTATCCATGCAGTGCTGCAGGTGCTGGTAGAAGGCATTTGTAAGTGATTCAGCGGCTTGAGTACTGTTTTCCGCTGCTCGGGGCCTTAAAGGAGACCACACTAGTCTTTAGAAGTGTGAAGTCGGCTTTCGAGAAGTTTTTACTGTGGTCTTTTTTATTTCAGGTGGGGGTGGGATGAGGACCTCCAGCAAGATTAGTTTGTGATCTGATCTCACCAGTGAGGGGTATACTTCCGGTGTTGAACATTGTGCTCCCATGTTCATGATTATGAGATCAAGTATGTTTTCTCCTCTTGTGGGGATGGTGACTAGTTGTTCCATGGCATTTGAGTTTATGAATTCCAGGAACTTTTGGGCTAGGGTGTTTGGGCTTGAGTAGTGTTCCCAGTCTATATTAGGGTAATTGAAGTCACCTAGTATGATGGTGTTTGGAGATACATTTATCCCCTCCAGTGTTTTCAGGAAAGCCATGTGAGGTTCCTGAGTTTGTGAGGGTGGCCTGTAACATGCTACAATTTGCAGAGCAGTCTTGCCTATGGTTAATTGCACCTGGATGGTCTCCGATGCATCATGCGTTGCCACCAGTCTTGAGGTGTGGGTGTCCTTGATGAATATGGATACCCCCCCTCCTTTCTTGGTATTGTCCGGATTTTGGGGCCGGAACGCATGGTATGAGGTAAAACCTGTTAGTGCTGGGGTGCTCTCAGAAGCCTTGAACCAGGTTTCTGTCACAGCACAGACATCGATGTTCTCCATACTGAGAAGGGCCTCGAGTGCGTGCATTTTGAGATTTAGACTTCTGGCATTGAGCAGCATTACCCTTAGTTTTTTTCCTTTTTTGTGTTCTAGGGTGGGTATTGCTTGGACTTTGTTCCAAGATGCCAGCACTGTTTTCAGTATTAATTTTAGTCTTCTAAGATATTTCTTACTAAGTTTTATTTGTATTTGTTCATGTTTTATTGCTGATCTTTCATCAGTTCCCAAATATTTATACATGCCCTCTTTGATCAAGTTATTTTATATCACAGTCCTGTCCCAAACTGATGTTGTTTTGGTACTGCAGGGCTATAAAGATTGCTTTCACATATTTATCAAGACCAAATGACATTCTTAAATCATCTGAAAAAGTTTTGACCACTTGCAGTTGTGTTTTCTTTTCTTCATCTGATGAACTATACAGTTTTCAATCATCTACAAAAAGAAGACAAAAAGTTTTTATACTTTGTTGTTTTCTGGGAGCCAAATTGTAGCCATGGCCTAGTCTGTTAAGTAATTCCAGTATGAAAAAATCTCTGCAGGTCAGTTGTCCATCTCCTGTCCGGTCCAGCTGGTGAATCTGGGAATCTTAAGGCAATGTTACAACTGCCTCATGTACACAGACAACCCTCTCCTCCTCCCAACAAATTCCAACACATGAGAGAGATGCAACCATATAGCCAAACTGGAGGCCTCGCTCTCTCAACTCAGTACTGGCGTAACCAGTCAGGAGGAGAAGGAAACCACACTCACTACAATTCCAGTCTCACATAGACCTACCACGACAGCAAACCAAACACAAACACACAAAAACATACTCGGATGCTCTAAATAAAAATCTGCCTAAGCAGCAGAGTCCTCCAAAGTAGACACCCAAGCAACCGCTACCCCAAAACAAAACACGTGCAACACATAGCTCACAAAGCCAGTGTGCCGAACAGTCACAGCCCTTAAGGCTAAACAACACACCTGATACACTTGTAATAGGTGACTCTATCGTCAGGCACACTGATGTCCCGCTCACCAGGCTGAACAAGAAGGTCACGGTGAGCTGCCTGTCGGGCGCTAGGATCCGCCACATAACACAAGCACTCAGGTCACTCCAAGGCAAGTACAAATTTGACTCAGTCATTCTCCATGCTGGTGTGAATGACCTGAGATGTACCTCCCTGGACTACATGAAAAGAGACATAGAGGAGCTCTCTGAGCATGTAACCCAGGCCGGTATGACCCTGACCTTGAGTAGCATCTTACCCTCACCAAGAATGATGCCACAATATGAAGACAAGATGATCAATTTCAACAATTGGCTTAAGTATTGGTGTCATTTAAAGGGGATCCAATGCCTGTCAGCCTGGGATGACATGCTCGACAAGCCATGATGCTTCGCTAGGGATGGCTTGCACCTGTCACCCCTGGGCTTTTGGATATTGGCAAAGGCTCTTGCTACCCCCATAGTGCCTTTTTTAGGCAAGGCTCAAAAGACAAACCCACCTCCATAGGTATCACAAACGATAAGAAACTAAGAGTAATGCTATTCAATGCCAGAAGTCTAAACCTCAAGATGCACGCACTCAAAACTCTCCTTAGCATGGAGAACATCGATATCTGTGCAGTAACAGAAACCTGGTTCAAGGCTCCAGAGAGCACCCCAGCACTACCAGGTTATACCTCATACCATGCTTTTCGGCCCCAAAACTTGGACCGTACCACAAAAGGAGGGAGAGTATCAATATTCGTCAAAGATACCCACACCTCCAGGTTGGTGGCACAGCACGAAGCATCAGAGACTATCCATGTGCAACTAACAGTGGGTAAAACTGCCTTCCAGTTTATAGCCTGCTACAGACCACCCTCGCAAACCCAGGAACCCCACTCGGTCTTCCTGAGAACACTGGAAAATATGAAGGTCTCTCCAAACACCATTATATTGGGTGACTTCAACTACCCAAACATAGACTGGGAGCATTACTCTAGCTCCAACACCCTAGCCCAAAGGTTCCTAGAATTTATAAACTCAAATGCTATGGAACAACTTGTTACCACTCCCACAAGAGGGGAAAACATACTGGACCTGATCATCACCAACATGGGGACTCTATGCTTCAGACCAGAAGTGTATCCCTCACTGGTAAGATCAGACCATAAACTAATCTCACTGGATATTCACATCCCGACTCCACCCCCTGCCCTGAAAACCACAGTGAAAAACTTCTCTAAAGCAAATTTCACACTCCTCAAAACTGAGATGGAATCCTTCAAAGCCCCCAGGCCTGTGGAAAATATGGCCCAGACCTCAGAATCCTTTATAAACGCATTCTATGAACATCTTCAGGAATGCATGGATCATGCAATCCCAAATAAAACCAAGACCCAATCCTCCAAAGGCAGACGTCCTGTCTGGTGGACCCCAGCCATAAACAAACTATACAATAGAAGGAGGAAGCTACTAATTGATAGAGCAAAATCCCAAAAAGGGAAGGCATCTCTGATCAGTATTAGCAAAAAACTACGGGCACTCATAAAATCGTCTAAGGCCAGCTTCGAGAAAAAAATTGCACAGGACACTAAGGATAATCACAAGGCTTTCTTTAGTTATGTTAGGAACCTGGGTGGGAATTCCCAGACATGCTCAGAATTAGTCCGAAATGACAAAAAATACACCGAACCCACAGACATTGCCAACATCCTAGCTGACAGGTTCAGCGCAAACTTCTCCCCCCCTCCTCCCCACCAAAAGGGCAAATATTTATCACAGCAGAGTGCTGCCCCCCTGACATCTCAGATGCTCAGGTAAGAGCTGCCCTCTCCAAAGCAAAAAACACAGCATCAATGGGACCAGACGGTGTCCCGGGCTGCGTCCTACATGAACTCCAAGAAGAGCTAAACCCAAACATAAAACTACTGTTCAATCTTAGCCTTACTACAGGATATGTACCCAAAGAGTGGCGTACAGCAACAGTGGTCCCTCTCCACAAAGGTGGTGCCTCAACGGATCCTGGAAACTATCGCCCCATAAGCCTGACTAGCTTAGTCTGCAAAGCTATGGAAAGGATCATCATGGACCTCATAAATAAAGATATTGGGGACCTACAGACACTGGATCCTACCCAGTTCGGCTTTGTTAAGGGCCGATCCTGCCTCTTAAACCTGGTTGATTTCTTTGAAACAGTCACCAAGGCCATTGACGAGGGGAAGGTGGTCCACACAGCCTACCTGGACCTCGCAAAAGCCTTCGATACAATACCCCACTTGGGCATTATAGATAAGCTCACCAGCTTAAATATAAACCCCTATGTCACTAGATGGGTTGCAAACTGGCTCAAGGACAGAACCCACATGGTTAGAATTGCTGGAGCCATGTCAGACTCCAAACCAGTTACAAGTGGTGTCCCACAATCCTGGGACCTCTATATATTTCTCGGAGGTACAGGCCTACACGGAAGGACTGTGGCTGACTAAGTTCGCAGATGACTGCAAACTGGGCGCCATAATCGACTCTCCAGCCGATACAAGCATCCTCCAAAAGGGCCTCATAGAAACAGACAACTGGTGCCAGAGCCATGACCTCAAGCTAAATGCCAAAAAGTGTATAGTCATCCCTTTTGGCAAAAACAAAGTGCCCACAAATTACCACATAGGTGGTAATCCATTAAGTACAGAAGAAGTAATTAGGGACCTGGGGACCCAAGTTGATAGCAATCTCTCATTTGACAACCACGTGGCCAAAGTGGTTAGAAAAACATTTTATATAGCCCACCTAATCATGATGGGATTCACATCTAGATCAAGGGAGGTCATCGTGCCTCTTTACTCATCCCTCATCAGGCCCATAATTGAGTACAATTCCCCTTTCGGGATGTACCTTACCAGACACCTGCAGCAACTGGAAAGACCCCAAAAGTACCTCACCAAGAGGATCATAGGGCTCAAACAGATGCCATATGCTGCCCGGTTAAAGAAACTCCAGCTCTACTCAGTGGCATAGGGCCTGCTCAGAGGTGATCTGTGCCTGACATATAAAGCCATGTCCAACCCGGAATTAATGGACATGCTGCACCTTGGAAAATCCAAATCCCATCGAGCTATGCGCTCGAGAGACTTGAATCTCAGCACTGAAATAAATAGGACATGCTGGAGGGACAGATTCATAACCCAGAGGCTCCCTTCACTCTGGAATAAAATCCCAGTCCAGGTTAGGCAGAGTCCCTCATTGACTCTCTTCAAGAGGAATCTTGATGAGTGGATGGGAGATCGTAGGTTTACCCTGGGTATCACTTCTGTGTCACTGTTAGACAGAGGCACAGTATACTAACCTCGAAAAAGGGCATAGCAAAATAAATTTAAAATGGGTGGCAAAAGCCAAACACACTCTGGCTAGGCTTATAAATGCCCTAGGGCAGATAGCCTAGTATGAACCTATGAACCTATGTACGGCAACTGCAAGGTCCCAAACCAAACGTAATCCAAAGCAGAAAATAGACCAGCAGACTGTGGCAAAAACCAATGTTTAATGTTATGTGCTACAAACACATAATAGTGTATACACTGATGAAGGCTATGTGATTTACTAAGCTGAAACCGGTCTGTTTCTTTCTCCTGTACTATTATGTGTTTGTAGCACATAACATTAAATATTGTTTTTTGCCACAGTCTGCTGGTCTGTTTTATGCTTTGGATTACTAGTCTGTTAAGTAGACAGATTAATGGGTTAAGGGTAAGACAAAAGAGCGGTGGTGACAGAGAGTCAACCTGGAATATCCCCCTTTGAATGTTTATCCCTGGAATAATAATTTGTCCTTTATCATGGCATAACTGCAAAGTGGTTTGCCACAGTTTCATTGTAACTGTAATGTAATCGAGTGTAGGTATATCTTATACATTTTTAAGCACTCTTTTATCCATGAATGTGAGATACCTTCAAATACTTTTTGTATCTATCCATGCCATACTTAAATTCCTCTCCTTTTTACAGTTCTCCGTTATGACCTTTTTTTTAACAACAAATGATCCTTTGTTCCATATGACTTTCTTGTGTTACCCTTTTGTTCTGTTGCCATGACTGAATTTTCTTCTAAGTGACTATAAACTCTGCCGGCATCAATTCCAATGCATAGTTTACATGTTGTCAGAAGGCAAGTTATTGGTCTACAGATTTTAGGATTGCGTGCAGGTTCGCTGTTAAGTGAGAGTATTGTTTTTCCTGTTGTTAACCACACTGGTGTCTGTTCGAGGTTCACATACAAATAGTTCATACTCATTTGTTTATTGTTGATTTATTTTGTTGACCAAGTTTGTCTGACTGAGTTAAGTAGCCCTTTTTCAGTGGATGCCTGGGGAGAAAAGCTCCACATGTTCTAAATATTATCATTTACAAAAATAAGTAAGCAATGAGCAACTGGTTTACAGAAAATATCATCATTCTGAAGGACTAACAATAGTTTTGTTACCAAACGTAAAATCTTACATTATGCAGATACGAATGTATATAGTGTGCGTAGGATAGAGAAGGTAATGTGAGTCAAGGTCTAGAAAGTTAGAGAAAGTTACATAAGTTGGGAGCAGATAGAGCTGTGCAGTTAGGGTTGATAAGATCTTTAAGGGGGGTGAGTACATTGGCAGGTCCATTGGCTTAACAGGTATCCTTTAGTGGCTAGCTTGAATTGACTAAGTTGCTTGAGTGACCTGATCTCTAGTGGGAGTTTGTTCCAGGCCTTGGAAGGATTATAGCTATAGAGAATACATCCTTTCTTAGTTTTAGGTTTGTGGATTTGTAGCAGATCTAGGTTAGAGCTCCAGAGGGATCTAGGAGGTGAATAGTGGGAGATGACAGATGATAGGGTAGGACAGTAAGAAGGCTGATAAAAGATATAGTGGATGATCTGGAGTTGAGGGAGGAGAAGAAGCTGGTGAGGTAGTTCAGGCCAGTTAAGGTATTTGAGTGAGAGACAGTGATGTGACTTGTAAGTTTGATGGGCTACAAATTTGGCTATTTTGTTGTAGGTAGATTCAAGTTTGGCAAGGAGTGTGGAGTTGAGGCAAGTAAGAATTTGAGAGCCATATAATAAACTGGGTAGGAGATAGGCATACGAGAGAGTTACTTTAGCTTCACTGGTGAGAAACTTTTTGTTGCGGTAGAGGAGCCCTAGTTTCTGATGAGTTTTCGTGATACAGTTGTTTATATGTAGATCGAATTTAAGTTGGTTGTCAATGATGACACCAAGGAGTTTAGTGCTAGTTTCTACCTTGATGTGTGTGTTATTGAGGAACAGGATTGTGAAAGTGGATTTAATGTGGTTGTAGTTTTTAGGAAGAAAAAGCAGTAGCTGAGTTTTTTTGGCTTAAGGATAAGCTGGTTATCAGAGAGCCAGTTTGTTACTGAGTTAAAGGAAGTCTGTGTTGTAGAGATGAGTTTGTAGGGAGCGTCAGCAATAGTGATGACAGCAAAGTCATCAGCGTATTGGACCAGTGATGACTGAGGACAGGAAGAATAAAGAAGATTAGCGAAGATGTTGAAAAGTAGTGGACCAAGGATTGAACCCTGAGGCACACTCATTTTAACTAGGAGAGCAGGGGAGAGTGCAGGTTGCCACTTCACTGCTTGAAATCTGTCAGTGAGGTAGCTGGAAAATCATGCAACATTAGCAGGGGAGAAGTTAAGGTTGGTTAGTCTGTGCAGAAGGAGAGGATGAGAGATGGTGTCAAAAGCTTTAAAGAGATCTAAGAATAGGCAGCAGACAAGTTTGTTGTTATCTCTGGCAAGGGATATAGTATTAAGGAATGATAGTAGGGCAGTAGTAGTACTATGGTTTGCTGTAAAGCCGTGGTGAGTAGGTGCGACCAGATTTTCAGAGAATAGGTAGTGCATAACTTGTTTATGTATGCATTTTTGTAGAACTTTAGAGAGAGGCGAGAGGATGGCAATTGGTCTTACTTAGTGATGTCTGAGGAGTTACCTCCTTTATGTATTGGTAGAGTGAAGAATTGTTTCCATATGGAAGGGACTTTGGACTCTGAAATGGAGCGATTGATTAAGATAGATACAGGGAGAGCAAGAGAGTCAGCAGCTAACTGAAGGGAAAGGGAAGGAATGTTGGTAGAAGCTGAGCAAGGTTTGAGTTTAGAAAGTAAGGATTTGATGTAGCTAGTGGGTACAGGTTTGAGATAAAAAGAATTTGATGGGAGTATAGTGGAATTTGATAGAGAGTGGTTTGAAATATTATTAAATGTAGAGGAGTTGGCACTGGGGTTTAATAGTTTGGCTATAGAGTCAATGAAATATGTGTTGAAGGTGGAGGCAGTATCTTTGGGAATCGTATCAGGGCAAGGATTGGGGGAGCAGGGACCACCAGGATGTAGTATGTAGTTTGAGTTCCAAAATGTTTGGGGGTTAAATGTTAAGGCTGAGGGTGGATTATAGTAGACGTTTCTTTTATCTTTATTAATATGCTTTTTGGTCTGATTTCTAAGTTCTTTGTACTTTAGCAAGTCTGCAGGGAGTTTTGTTTTGGTCCATGTTTTCCATGCTCTGCCTCTATTTCTCATTAGGATGCGGGTGGAATTAGATAGCAATGGAGATGTATTAGATTTAATATGGACTGTTGCGAAGTGGGGCAAGTGAGTCAAGAATACTGAGAAAGGGGGAGTTGAAAGACAGGACAGCATCGTCAA
The DNA here is from genome assembly GCF_019279795.1 of Protopterus annectens. Classification (NCBI taxonomy): domain Eukaryota; kingdom Metazoa; phylum Chordata; order Ceratodontiformes; family Protopteridae; genus Protopterus; species Protopterus annectens. The sequence goes on from NC_056733.1 coordinate 946,356,690, forward strand.
GGGGGAGTTGGGTAAGAAACTCCAGTTAACTTTAGAGAGAAGAGATTTAAAGGTGTCCGGGTGTAAGTTAGTAAGCTTGCGGCATGTGATAGATACATCCCTTACTTTACTAAATAGCATAGATTTAAGTGCTTTTATTGGGTAGTGACCACTTAGTGTGTTGGGAAGGGGTTCATAATTGTGATATTTAGAGGGATGAGAGACTAGAATCCAATTGATAAGGGTGCTGTGTGTATGAGAGTTGCTGGTATGGGTGACATCAGTGATAAGATGAGTAAAGCCGTACAAGTTAGTGTGTAAGGAAGAATTTGGGGTACAGAGAGTTAACCAATTAATACTGACATCACCAAGAATAATAGTTTCATTAGGAATATGTTGAGAGAAGTCTGAGAGTATGTTTTCCAGAAGGGGTAAGTTATGCCCCGAGGGGAATGTAGATTGCTACTATTATGATGGTGGTATGGGTATTAAGTACAAGGTTGGCGGTCAGTATTTCAGCAGGGGAAAAGGACAGGATAGTTTTATTAGGCATTGTCAAAGTAAGGTGGTTAGATTAACAATAGCAACTCCACCACCCTTTTTCTTTTGGTGATCGAGGTGCAGTGCACTATAGGCAGGAGGGAGAAAGTCTTTGTCATGGTGTTGGGGTTTTAGCCAAGTTTCTGTCAGGGGGATGATATCAGGGGTGTGGCTTGAGATCCAAGCATGAAGCTCACTAACCTTGTTTAATATACTTCTAGTGTTTATTGAGTAAAAGGAGATTTGTTTGTTTAGGGGAGCAGAGGTGTACAGGTTAATGGGAGTATAGTTATCAGAGGAGTTGGGTTGAGTGGGACCTGGATTGAGATGAATATCTCCTGCAAGTAGAAGAACATTAGGGTAGTAGTAGCAGTTATGTTTGTAAAAGTTAAAGATAAAATATTTTGTTTTATTCTTGGGGAATGTGGTGTAGGTGGGCGGAATATTGATTTTAGGAAGAGGAGTTTCAGTAGAAAAGATAGAAGTGAAAATAGCAAATGAATGATAAGGAGATGAGGTATCCCTAGTATGAGGTATTGTGGGAACTTTGAGAATAGGAGATAACTGGGTACTAAGTGAGGTGACAGCTTGAAGGGGGAGTAATAGGGGCAGTACAAGAAAAAGGGTAGTAGATAAAGGCATGATGGGTAAGAGCAGTGAGTGCTCGAATACTGAAATTGGTGATTGGGAGTCAGTAGTAGGTTTATTTTGCAGGTAGCTATGTGAGAGTGTGTTGCTTAGGTGATGTTTGAGTGAGGGGGTAGGAGTAATGTGGGTAGTGGAAGGAGAAGTAATAGTTTCAAGTGTAGTGTGGGAAAGGGGATGGGTTAGTTATGGTTTTTGTGGAGAACAGGAAGGGTAAGTAGGGTGCAGAGTGGGTGTTAATGGTTAAGTATAAAGGAAATTATATGGGGGTGGGGGGAAGCGAAGTGAGCCCAAGTGTAGTGAGGGTGAATGAGCGGGGCTACACCCGAGGCACAAGAAAGCTCAAAAAACAATCAGTAACTGTTTGTCTATTAGTAATGGGGAAGAATGTATCAGAGACGATACGTGACAGTGTGAAAAATAGTTCAGTTGAGAATTCTAGGGGGTGGATGAGTCAGAGGCAGTAGGGCTAATGGCAGAAGATTACCACAGGTAGAGGCAAGGGAGATAGTTAGTTTAGACAAAAAAGTACTGAGGATTCGTTGTAAAACTAAAGAGGAATAAGAGACCTGGAATTAGCAGTTGGTCATGGTAACGTGCTCGCCCAGGCAGGTCAAGTGAGCAATACAAACAGTTGTAATTAGTTATAGTTCTGTAGGGAGATAGGATGGTAGTTCAGCGTACTTAGTTTCAGATCAAACAAAAGTGGCAAATTCGTATGATGTTATGCTGGGACTTCTTGGCAGTGCCGTAATGCAGGGACGCTGGCTGAGAGAAGAGGTTTGGCCGGATAGCTAGAGGAAACAAAACAATAAACCAGAGTCAAGGAATTGCAATACAGTGCAACATAAAGTAATTAGACCTTTTTGGATGTAAGTAAGATAAACTCCTTAGTTAGAAGTAACTATCATGGAACACAGCTGAGGACTGAGAATTAAAAAGCTTAAAACACTACAGGCACGTTCCATAGAGTTTCTTAAACAATTTAGGACAAGGACCACATTCACTCTTAAATTAGGAGGAGGCAGCATCAACTTTAATGCACTATCAACAAATATACTAACCATATGTTTTCACACTTAGGCAGGGTTTTAAAATCAAGAGCAGTTGTAACAATAATGTAACTACAAGATGTAATAAGCACAGTCGGATGGTATTCCCTACAACAGGGGCTTGGCACTAACTCGCGTTCTCCTGGTAAATAAATAGCAATTGAGCATGCAGACTAAGTCAAACAAAGAACCATCCGAAGTTAGAAGAGTGCGCAACAGTACAGCCTATCATCCATATAATCATTAGAGTCAGCAATAAAACAAGCTGCAAGCATTATCCCTTTAGCAGAAGTCAATCTAGCTGCAGATATTCATAGAAACATTATTACTATACCAGGTTTTACAGCAGGCTAAAATGGAATGTTCTCAGTAAGTATCATTTAAATTGAAACATTATCACTATACCAGGTTTTACAACAGGCTAAAATGGAATGTTCTCAGTAAGTATCATTTAAATTGAAACATTATTACTATACCAGGTTTTACAACAGGCTAAAATGGAATGTTCTCAGTAAGTATCATTTAAATTGAAACATTATTACTATACCAGGTTTTACAGCAGGCTAAAATGGAATGTTCTCAGTAAGTATCATTTAAATTGAAACATTATTACTATACCAGGTTTTACAACAGGCTAAAATGGAATGTTCTCAGTAAGTATCATTTAAATTTATAGGGTAAAAGAAAAAAAGAAAAACATTCACATTAGCTACATAAAACCACACAATAATCATAACTAATAAAATGAGGGCAGCAGATGTCCTTGAATTACCTGGGTAGCACGCTACCATGACTCAGTGGTGGGGAAGGCTGCTTACAGGGAGGAAGAGATTTCAAAAATGTATGCTATTAAGCAAAAAAACTCTAACAATGCCTTGTATAGACACATTGACAGTAGTGTGGGTTGTGCAAAGTTTTTATTTTGCAGTTTGGAAATTGTGGCTGTGAACTACAGGGGTGGTGAATGGGCAAACGGTCTTGAGAGGGCAGAAACGAAATGGCAAATTAGGTTAAACGCTGACCATGCTCCTGGTTTAAACAACACGTTTCCATTATGCCATTTTTAAAGTATAAGGCTTTGTTTTTATAAAAGAGAAATGTTTTGATCCTTGTTATTTTATTAATACGTTGTGACTTTTAGCTGATGACTAATGCTTTTTTTTTTAATTTTTCATGTGACAATATTGTGGATTTTTATTGGTTGTATTCATGATTTATTAATGACGTTTTTTAAACGTTTGAAAGGTTCTGATGAAGTCCAGGGCTGCCGGATGAAAGCACTTGACCAATTTTTGTTCAAGTATACGTTTGTATTGGGAATAAACGTTTTCTATTCACCTACTTGGATCATTATTTAGTTAACATTTTGCACCCTTCAGTAAGGCAAAAGGTATTTGTTCAGATTTCAAAAATGGCACCCAAGGGTTAAGGAGGCTAGATAATACCTAGGTATGGAAATGATGGAGAAGGATGGCAGGGGATACGCCCGAGGTGCAAGAAAGTTCAAAAAACAATCAGTAACTGTTTTTCTATTAGCAATGGGTGAGAATGTATCAGAGACGAAAGGTGACATTGTGAAAAACAGTCCAGTTGAGAATTCTATTCATGGCTCAATGACTAAATCTTCATGTAAAGATGCTAATACTTTTAGCCAGAAGATAGGTACTGCAACTAGGCCTGGGGTTTTCCAATTGAAGGCTTTTCTTAACTTTGTTTCAGTCTCTCTGGCAGCTACTTCATCCTATTTCATATCCTGTACATTTGAAGTTTTTATTCTTTCTTTTACTTATATTCATTTTGCATCTTTATTATGTTCCACAAGATCTTCATATATATTTCTCCAGAACATATCTATTTCTTCTTTTTTGGTGGTGTTTCAATTCCTTTTTCCCTGTTTCTCAATTCTCTACAACACTTTTTGGGTCATGAATAAATTGCTTATTTTGTACTTTTCCTTTATATTTATCTGCATATCTTGTAAGTTTTTCTCCCTGTGCTGATATTTTTAGTGTATTGTTTGTGATAGTGCATGATAGATCCTGATCTGTTCTGATACTGCGCATTGCTTTTATCACGTCTATCTTTGTGAGTGTTTTTGATCTGTTCCCTTAATTCTTGTTGTAATTGCTTTATAGTTTTCTCTATTTGATACTTCCATGATGGCATCTGATTTCTCCCCTTCTTTTCTCTTACTGTCCTGTTTTTGTGATAAGACTTTATCTGTTATTAACTTAGCTGCACAGTAATATATCCCATTTGCTTTTTTTATATTGCATGAATCTCAGTCCTAATTACTGTGTTCATTTGTTTTATCAAACTTCTAACTTTTGGGGTTTCACTGACTTTCTGTAGTCTAGTTCTTTCATTGATCTTAATATGTCTGTCCATCTCAATTAAATCAAGCAACTCTTCTTTTAGACCATTTTCTTCTAAACTGAGGGCACATTCTTTGTTCTTCATTTCCTGCAGGCATTCTACAGAAAGTTCCAGACCATCTTCTTGTGTCACATTCTCTTCAGTTGCATCCTGTGTTATCCATTGCTCTGTCATATGGGAACTCACTGGCCTATCACTTCACAACACTGACTGCATCAGAGTTGTCACAGGTTCCTGTTCCTTCCCTTGCTGTTCAACTCCGATTGAACATTTGTAGGTGTTTCCTATGGAAGGCTCCCAAATATCTTCATATGGCAATTGATCAGATGTTTCCCACTCCATTGGTTTCTTCTTAATTTGGGGATCCATTGTTCTATCCTACTGTGATATTATCAGTTAGATTTTCTACACTAAATCCTTCACTTTGCAGGTAATCCTTAACCTCAGTTTCTATTTTTTTTACTTCTCCATTTCTAATTCTCTTTTCTACTTTTCCTCTTTGTTTATTGATATTTTGTATTGTAAAGTTTCCCATGTCTGGATGCCTTTGCCTGTATTTCTCTTCAAATATCTTTGGTGCTGCTCTTTTTGTATTCATTAGTTTTGCTTTCTCCTTTGCATTAATATTGCACCTTGAAATCTTTTTTACTTTCCCATGTCCGTATTTCTTTTTCAGATGTCTCCTGATCTTCCTGTTTCTCCTTACTTTGGGAACTCATTGTTCCATCATGCTGTGATACAACCTTTGTTAGACTTTCTGCACTAAATCCTTCACTTTGCAGGTATTCCATAACTTCAACTTCTATTTTTTAACTTCTACTTTACTAACCTTATGCTCTACATTTTCTCTTTGTGATCTTATTTTTTATTGTGAAATTTTCCATACCTGGATGCCTTTGCCTGTATTTCTCTTTGAATATCTTTGAGGATGCTTTTTTGTGTTGGTTAATTTGGCTTTCTTCCTTGCATAAATATTGCACCATATCAGATATCTCTTTCTTCGCCATGTCCATATTTATTTTTTATACCTTTCAAAATTTTTTAGATGTTGTTCTTTATAGTTTTGCACTTCCTCTGTCACTTCTTTATCCAAACTGCCCAAGGTTTCTTGGTCTATATAATGATTTTGATAAATCAGTTGTATTAATGAACACAATTTTTTTATTTGAAGCTTCTTATAGTTTTTCTTGTGGAAGTATTTTTCTTTCCTCTAATTTCTCTCTTAATCTTTTTGTATATCTTCTGTCTGAAATTCTGAGCTTCTTGAATAATAATAACAATACATAATTTCTTTCTTATCCTCAATAGTCCACTCTATCATCTTTATGGCTCTTTTTTGGCCTATCAGTTGTTGTGATTTTTGTGGACTACTACTTCCTTCTACAAAAGGGGGGGGGGCATCCTGCTTGGGCTGCCCCATTGTAGGAATGTTTCTGTGTCTTGAGGATTCTATACCGTCATTTTATTCCAGTCCTGGCAACAGTACCTACCAGGATTGGGAACTTTTTTATCCTGGGTCTTGTGCATCCAGCTATCTTTTTTTGTTTTTTAACCTACTTCTGTCCACGATATATGCTGTATAAAATACAGTCTATATATCAGGCTGTCTTGGTGAGATTTTGTGAAAAACAGGGGCCACCTTATGAAGGTACTCACCAAGATATGCGGATGAATTCAGTTCCGGTAATACTACTCTTCTTTGCTTGCTTGGTTTATCATCTCTCCTAAGTCCCCATCTGGCAGAGATAGTGGTACCTTAGATGGGTTTAAAAGATCCCACAGCATATATCAAAAAGAGTAGGGCAAGTTCCCGATGCCCTGGCCGAATTTCCCCTCATAGTAAAAATATCACCTCTGGTCTCCCCTGAAATGAAGCTACTAGCCTGGTGGGACTTACATCATCAACAAAGAATAAATAAATGACAATAAAATAAAATAAAGTATATCTGAACCGTAATGAGCACCTCTGTAATAGGTTAGTTGTGAAAGCACCAACGTCTCACGGGAATCTCTGACCTTATAAATTCTAGTAATACTGGGACATGATCAGACAGTGCTATAGCTCCTACCCAGTGCCAGGGTACTATCAAACCAAATTCATCTTTAACATATATTTTATGTCTCTTAGGCCATGCTGAGTGACTTTGAGAAAAGAAAGCATAATCTCGGGTGAACTGTTTTAATGTACAGTAGTATACATATCTACTAACTATATTTTTATACTACAGACCAAAAATAAACTTCTCAGCAACTCTTTGTGTAACATTAATAAGCCCAGAATCTGTCTCATGCTTTTCTTATTTTTACATATTTTATTTTACACTTGTTGACTGGAGAAGTCTAACTGGGCAAAAAGACCCCTTTTTATTGGAGGCCCATGGAGAAAAGCTCCAGTACCTGCAGTTCAAGCAAAATCTTTTAAGTTATAGAATATCAACAAAGTCAGGCAGAATATAATTAAAATACATTTTACAATGTCAAAATAGATAAGATAGTAACTGCATACAGCAGTAAGGCTTCTTATACTAATTTTACTCTGTACAAATATAGTGCAATAACTATGCAGTAGGATAGATGTCACAATACAGAGTACTGAGTAATTTACTTATGGTGGACAGCAAAAGGTTGATTTAATAAGGAGATATATGTGAAATAAGTGATAAAAAAGATGAGATGCATGGCAAGAAGGTTGGTGGGTGAAGACAGAATAATAGCTGAAAACAAATTAGAGGAGAGCAAATGTACAGCAGAAGAGAAAGAAGAACGTGGACATGTTATCCTCATCCTGGACATGCACAGCTACAAAGCCAGGATGTGCACAGGTGTCAGAGATGTTATCCTCATCCTGGACATGCACAGCTACAAAGCCAGGATGTGCACAGGTGTCAGAGATGTTATACTCATCCTGGACATGTACAGCTACAAAGCCAGGATGTGCACAGGTGTCAGAGATGTTATCCTCATCCTGGACATGCACAGCTACAAAGCCAGGATGTGCACAGGTGTCATAGATGTTATACTCATCCTGGACATGTGCAGCTACAGAGCCAGTATGTGCAGAGGTGTTACAGCTGTTATACTGATCCTGGACATGTACAGCTACAGAGCCAGGATGTGCAGAGGTGTCAGAAATGTTATACTCATCCTGGACATGTACAGCTACAGAACCAGGATCTGCACAGGTGTCAGAGATGTTATCCTCATTCTGGACATGCACAGCTACAGAGCCAGGATGTGCAGAGGTGTCAGAGATGTTATACGTATCCTGGACATATACAGCTACAGGGCCAGTAGGTGCAGAGGTGTTACAGATGTTGTACTGTTCCTGGACATGTACAGCTACAGAGCCATGATGTGCAGAGGTGTTAGAGATGTTGTACTCCTCCTGGACACGTACAGCTACAGAGCCAGGATGTGCAGAGGTGTTAGAGATGTTATACTGATCCTGGACAAGTACAGCTACAGGGCTAGGATGTGCAGAGGTGTCAGAGATGTTATACTCATCCTGGACATGTACAGCTACAGAGCCAGGATGTGCAGAGGTGTTAGAGATGTTATACTGATCCTAGACATGTACAGCTACAGAGCCAGGATGTGCACAGGTGTTACAGATGTTATCCTCATCCTGGACATGTACAGCTACAGAGCCTGGATGTGCAGAGGTGTTAGAGATGTTATCCTCATCCTGGAAATGTACAGCTACAGAGCCAGGATGTGCAGAGGTGTCAGAGATGTTATACTGATCCTGGACATGTACAGCTACAGAGCCAGGATGTGCAGAGGTGTCAGAGATGTTATACTGATCCAGGACATGTACAGCTACAGAGCCAGGATGTGCAGAGGTGTCAGAGATGTTATACTGATCCAGGACATGTACAGTTACAGAGCCAGGATGTGCAGAGGAGTCAGAGATGTTATACTCATCCTGGACATGTACAGCTACAGAGCCAGGATGTCCAGAGGTGTTAGAGATGTTAAACTCATCCTGGACATGTACAGCTACAAAGCCAGGATGTGCAGAGGTGTCAGAGATGTTATACTCATCCTGGACATGCACAGCTACAGAGCCAGGATGTGCAGAGGTGTTAGAGATGTTATACTTATCCTGGACATGTACAGCTACAGAGCCAGGATGTGCAGAGGTGTCAGAGATGTTATACTGATCCTGGAGTTGCACAGCTACAGAGCCAGGATGTGCAGAGGTGTCAGAAATGTTGTAATTATCCTGGACATGGACAGCTATAGAGACAGGATGTGCAGAGGTGTCAGAAATGTTATACTCATCCTGGACATGTACAGCTAAAGAGCCAGGATGTGCGGAGGTGTCAGAGATGTTGTAATTATCCCGGACATGCACAGCTACAGAGCTAGGATGTGCAGAGGTGTTACAGATGTTGTACTCATCCTGGACATGTACAGCTACAGAGCCAGGATGTGCAGAGGTGTTACAGATGTTATACTGATCCTGGACATGCACAGCTACAGAGCCAGGAAGTGCAGAGGTGTCAGAGATGTTATACTCATCCTGGAAATGTAGAGCTACAGAGCCAGGATGAGCAGAGTTGTCAGAGATATTATACTCATCGTGGACATGCACAGCTACAGAGCCAGGATATGCAGAGGTGTTAGAGATGTTATACTCATCCTGGACATGCACAGCTACAGAGCCAGGATGTGCATAGATGTTACAGATGCTATACTCATCCTGTACATGTACAGCTACAGAGCCAGGATGTGCAGAGGAATCAGAGATGTTAAACTCATCCTGGACATGTACAGCTACAGAGCCAGGATTTGCAGAGGTGATAGAGATGTTATACTCATCCTGGACATGTACAGCTACGGAGCCAGGATGTGCAAAGGTGTTAGAGATGTTATACTGATCCTGGACATGTACAGCTACAGATCCAGGATGTGCAGAGGTGTTAGAGATGTTATACTCATCCTGGACATGCACAGCTACAGAGCAAGGATGCGCAGAGGTGTCAGAGATGTTATACTGATCCTAGACATGTACAGCTACAGAGCCAGGATGTGCAGAGGTGTCAGAGATGTTATACTCATCCTGGACATGTACACCTACAGAGCCAGGATGTGCAGAGGTGTCAGAGATGTTATACTCATCCTGGACATGTACAGCTACAGAACCAGGATGTGCAGACATGTTACACATGTTATACTGATGCTGGGCTTGTACAGCTACAGAGCCAGGATGTGCAGAGGTGTTACAGATGGTATACTGATCCTGGTCATGTACAGCTAAAGAGCCAGGATGTGCAGATGTGTCAGAGTTGGTATACTTATCCTGGACATATACAGCTACAGAACCAGGATTTGCAGAGGTGTTACAGATGTTATACTGATCCTAGAGATGTACAGATACAGAGCCAGGATGTGCAGAGGTGTCAGAGATGTTATACTCCTCCTGGACATGTACAGCTACAGACCCACGATGTGCAGAGGTGTCAGAGATGTTATACTGATCCTGGACATATACAGCTGCAGAGCTAGGATATGCAGAGGTGTTACAGATGTTATACTGATCCTAGACATGTACAGCTACAGAATCAGGATGTGCAGACGTGTTAGAGATGTTATAGTGATCCTGGAGATGTACAGCTACAGAACCAGGATGTGCAGAAGTGTTAGAAATTTTATACTGATCCTGGACATGCACAACTAGACAGCCAGGATGTGCAGAGGTGTTAGAGATGTTATACTGATCCTGGACATGTACAGCTACAGATCCAGGGTGTGCAGAGGTGTCAGAGATGTTTAACGCATCCTGGACATGTACAGCTACAGAGCCAGGATGTGCAGAGGTGTTAGAGATGTTGTAAATCCAGGACATGGACAGCTATAGAGAAAGGATGTGCAGAGGTGTCAGGGATGTTATACTCATCCTGGACATGTACAGCTACAGAGCCAGGATGTGCAGAGGTGTTAGAGATGTTATACTCAGCCTGGACATGTACAGCTACAGAGACAGGATGCGCAGAGGTGTTAGAGACGTTATACTTATCCTGGACATGTACAGCTATAGAGACAGGATGAGCAGAGGTTTTAGAGATATTATACTCATCCTGGACATGCACAGCTACAGAGCAAGGATGTGCAGAGGTGTTAGAGATGTTATACATATCCTGGACATGTACAGCTACAGAACCATGTTGTGCAGTGTTGTCAGAGATGTTATACACATCCTGTATATGTACAGCTACAGAACCAGGATGTGCAGAGGTGTCAGAAATATTATACTGATCATGGACATGTACAGCTACAGAGCCAGGATGTGCAGAGTTGTCAGACATGTAATAATTATCCAGGACATGGACAGCTATAGAGACAGGATGTGCAGAGGGGTTAGAGATGTTATACTCATCCTGGACATGTACAGCTGCAGAGACAGGATGTGCAGAGGTGTTAGAGATGTTATACTTATCCTGGACATGTACAGCTACAGAACCATGTTGTGCAAAGCTGTCAGAGATGTTATACTGATCCTGGACATGCACAGCTATAGGGCCAGGATGTGCAGAGGTGTTAGAGATCTTATACTCATCCTGGACATGCACAGCTAGAGAACGAGGATGTGCAGAGGTGTCAGAGATGTTATACACATCCAGGACATGTACAGCTACAGAGCCAGGATGTGCAGATGTGTTAGAGATGTTATACTTATCCTGGACATGTACAGCTACAGAGCCTGGAAGTGCAGAGGTGTCAGAGATGTTATACTGATCCTGGACATGTACAGCTACAGAGCTAGGATGTGCAGAGGTGTCAGAGATGTTGTACTTATCCTGGACATTTCAGCTACAGAGCCAGGATGTGCAGAGGTGTCAGAGATGTTATACTCATGCTATACATGTACAGCTACAGAACCAGAATGTGCAGAGGTGTTAGCGATGTTATACTGATCCTGGACATGTACAGCTACAGAGCTAGGATGTGCAGAGGTGTTACAGATGTTGTACTGATCCTGGACATGTAGAGCTACAAAGCCAGGATGTGCAGAATTGTTAGTGATTTTATACTGATCCTGGACATGCACAGCTACAGAGCCAGGATGTGCAGAGGTGTTAGAGATGTTATACTGATCCTGGACTTATACAGCTACAGAGCCAGGATGTGCAGAGGTGTCAGAGCTGTTTTACGCATCCTGGACATGTACAGCTACAAAGCCAGGATGAGCAGAGGTGTCAGAGATGTTGTAATTATCCAGGACATGGACAGCTATAGACACAGGATGTGCAGAGGTGTTAGAGATGTTATACGTATCATGGACATGTAAGCTATAGAGACAGGATGTGCTGAGATTTTAGAGATGTTATACTGATCCTGTACATGCACAGCTACAGAGCAAGGATGCGCAGAGGTGTTATAGATGTTATACATATCCTGGACATGTACAGCTACACAACCATGTTGTGCAGAGCTGTCAGAGATGTTATACTCATCCTGGACATGTACAGCTACAGAACCAGGATGTGCAGAGGTGTCAGAAATGTTATACTGATCCTGGACATGTACAGCTACAGAGCCAGGATATGCAGAAGTGTTAGAAATGTTATACTGATCCTGGACATGTACAGCTATAGAGCCAGGATGTGCAAAGAGATGTCAGAGATGTTGTACTCATCCTAGAAATGTACAGCTACAGAGCCAGGATGTGCAGAGGTGTTACAGATGTTATACTGATCCTGGACATGCACAGCTATAGATCCAGGATGTGCAGAGGGGTTAAAGATGTTATACTCATCTTGGACATGTACAGCTGCAGAACCAAGATGTGCAGAGGTGTTACAGATGCTATACTGATCCTGGACATGTACAGCTACAGAGCCAGGATGTGCATAGGTGTCAGAGATGTTATACTCATCCTAGACATGTACAGCTACAGAGCCAGGATGTGCAGAGGTGTTACAGATGTTAAACTGATCTTGGACATGTACAGCTACAGGGCCAGTATGCGCATGTGTGTCAGAGATGTTATACTCATCCTGGACATTTACAGCTACAGAGCCAGGATGTGCAGAGGTGTTACAGATGTCATACTGATCCTGGACATGTACAGCTAGAGAGGCAGGATGTGCAAAGGTGTCAGAGATGTTATACTCATCCTGGACATGTACAGTTACTGAGCCAGGATGTGCAGAGGTGTTGGAGATGTTATACTCCTCATGGACATGCACAGCAACTGAGCCAGAATGTGCAGAGGTGTTAGAGATGTGATACTCATCCTGGACATGCACAGCTACAGAGCCAGGATGTGCAGAGGTGTTACAGATGCTATACTCATCCTGTACATATACAGCTACACAGCCAGGATGTGCAGAGGTGTCAGAGGTGTTATACTCATCCTGGACATGGACAGCTACAGAGCCATGACGTGCAGAGGTGTTAGAAATGTTATACTCATCCTGGACATGTACAGCTACAGAGCCAGGATGTGCAGAGGTGTTAGAGATGTTATACTCATCCTGGACATGCACAGCTACAGTGCAAGGATGTGCAGAGGTGTTAGATATGTTATACTCATCTTGGATATGTACAGCTACAGAACCAGGATGTGCAGAGGTGTTTGTAAGTTATACTGATCCTGGACATGTACAGCTACAGAGACAGGATGTGCAGAGGAGTCAGAGATGCTATACTCATCCTGGAGATATACAGCTGCAGAACCTGGATGTGAAGAGGTGTTACAGATGTTATACTGATCCTGGATATGTACAGCTACAGAGCCAGGATGTGTAGAGGTGTCAGAGAGGTTATACTCTTCCTGGACATGTACAGCTACAGAACCAAGATGTGCGGAGGTGTCAGAGATGTTATATTGATCTTGGACATGTACAGCTACAGAGCTAGGATGTGTAGAGGTGTCAGAGATGTTGTACATATCCTGGGCATGCACAGCTGCAGAGACAGGATGTGCAGAGATGTTATTCTCATCCTGGACATGTACAGCTACAGAGGCAGGATGTGCAGAGGTGTCAGAGATGCTATACTCATCCTGGAGATGTACAGCTACAGATCCAGGATGTGCAGAGGTGTTAGAGATGTTATACTTATCCTGGACATGTACAGCTACACAGACAGGATGTGCAGAGGTGTTAGAGATGTTATACTGATCCTGGACATGTACAGCTACAGAGCCAGGATCTGCAGAGGTGTTACAGTTGTTATCCTGATCCTGGACATGTACAGCTACAGAGCCAGGATGTGCAGAGGTGTCAGAGATGCTATACTCATCCAGGACATTTACAGCTACAGAGCAAGGATGTGCAGAGGTGTCAGAGATGTTATACTCATCGTGGACATGTACTGCTACTGAACCAGGATGTACAGAGGTGTCAGAGATGTTATACTTATCCTGGACATGTACAGCCACAGAGCCAGGATGTGCGGAGGTGTTACAAATGTTATATTGATCATGGACATGTACAGCTACAGAGGCAAGATGTGCAGAGGTGTCAGAGATGTTATACTCATCCTGGACATGTACAGCTACAGAACCAGGATGTGCAGAGGTGTTACAGATGTTATACTGATCCTGGACATGTACAGCTACAGAGCCAGGATGTGCAGAGATGTCAGAGATGTTATACTCATCCTGGACATATGCAGCTACAGAGCCAGGATTTGCAGAGGTGTCAGATATGTTGTAATTATCCTGGACATGCACAGCTATAGAGACAGGATGTGCAGAGGTGTCAGAGATGTTATACTCATCCTGGACATGTACAGTTACAGAGCCAGGATGTGCAGAGGTGTTAGAGATGTTATACACATCCTGGACATGTTCTGCTACAGAGATAGGATGTGCAGATATGTTTGATATGTTATACTTATCCTGGACATGTACAGCTACAGAGACAGGATGTGCAGAGGTGTTAGGGATGGTATACTAATCCTGGACATGTACAGCTACATAGCCAGGATGTGCAGAGGTATTAGAGATTGTATACTGATCCTGGACATGCACACCTACAGTGCCAGGATGTGCAGAGGTGTTAGAGATGTTATACTGATCCTGGACATGTACAGCTACAGAGCCAAGATGTGCAGAGCTGTCAGAGATGTTATACTCTTCCTGCACATGTACAGCTACAGAGCCAGCATATGCATAGGTGTCAGAGATGTTGTACTTATCCTGCACATGCACAGCTACAGAGACAGGAAGTGCAGAGTTGTCAGAGATGTTATACTCATCCTGGACATGTACAGCTACAGAGCCAGGATGTGCAGAGGTGTTAGAGATGTTATACTGATCCTGGACATGTACAGCTACAGAGCCAGGATATGCAGAGTTCAGAGATGTTATACTCATCCTGGACATGTACAGCTACAGAGCCAAGATGTGCACAGGTGTTAGAGATGTTATACTCAACCTGGACATGTACAGCTACAGAGCCAGGATGTGCAGAGGTGTTACAGATGTTATACTGATCCTGGACATGTACAGCTACAGAGCCAGGATGCACAGAGGTGTCAGAAATGTTATACTCAACCTGGACATGTACAGCTACAGAGCCAGGATGTGCAGAGGTGTTAGAGATGTTATACTGATCCTGGACATATACAGCTACAGATGCAGGATGCCCAGAGGTGTTAGAGATGTTATACTGATCCTGGACATGTACAGTTACAGAGACAGGATGTGCAGAGGTGTCAGAGATGTTATACTCATCCTGGACATGCACAGCTACAGAGCCAAGATGTGCACAGGTGTTAGAGATGTTATACTCAACCTGGACATGTACAGCTACAGAGCCAGGATGTGCAGAGGTGTTAGAGATGTTATACTGATCCTGGACATATACAGCTACAGATGCAGGATGTCCAGAGGTGTTAGAGATGTTATACTGATCCTGGACATGTACAGTTACAGAGACAGGATGTGCAGAGGTGTCAGAGATGTTATACTCATCCTGGACATGCACAGCTACAGAGCTAGGATGTGCAGAATTAGAGATGTTATACCTATCCTGGACATGCACAGGTACAGAGCCAGGATGTGCAGAGGTGTTGGAAATGTTATACTGATCCTGGACATGTACAGCTACAGAGCCATGATGTGCAGAGGTGTTAAAGATGTTACACTGATCCTGGACATGTACAGCTAACAGAGCGAGGATGTGCAGAAGTGTTAGAGATTTTATACTGATCCTGGACATGCAGAACTACAGAGCCAGGATGTGCAGAGGTGTTAGAGATGTTATACTGATCCTAGACATGTACAGCTAAAGAGCCAGGATGTGCAGAGCTGTCAGAGCTGTTTTATGCATCCTGGACATGTACAGCTACAAAGCCAGGATGTGCAGAGGTGTCAGATATATTGTAATTATCCAGGACATGGACAGCTATAGACACAGGATGTGCAGAGGTGTTAGAGATGTTATACTTATCCTGGACATGTAAGCTATAGAGACAGGATGTGCAGAGATTTTAGAGATGTTATACTGATCCTGTACATGCACAGCTACAGAGCAAGGATACGCAGAGGTGTTATAGTTGTTATACATATCCTGGACATGTACAGCTACACAACCATGTTGTGCAGAGCTGTCAGAGATGTTATACTCATCCTGGACATGTACAGCTACAGAACCAGGATGTGCAGAGGTGTCAGAAATGTTATACTGATCCTGAACATGTACAGCTACAGAACCAGGATGTGCAGAGGTGTCAGAAATGTTATACTGATCCTGGACATGTACAGCTACAGAGCCAGGATATGCATTGGTGTTAGAGATGGTATACTGATCCTGGACATGTACAGCTACAGAGCCAGGATGTGCAAAGAGATGTCAGAGATGTTATACTCATCCTAGACATGTACAGCTACAGAGCCAGAATGTGCAGAGGTGTTAGAGATGTTATACTCATCCTGGACAAGTACAGCCACAGAGCCAGTATGTGCAGTGGTGTCAGAGATGTTATACTGATCCTGGACATGTACAGCTACACAGTCAGGATGTGCAGAGGTGTTACAGATGTTATACTTATCCTGTAAATGTACATCTACAGAGCCAGGATGTGCAGAGGTGTTACAGATGTTATACTGATCCTGGACATGCACAGCTATAGATCTAGGATGTGCAGATGGGTTAGAGATGTTATACTCATCTTGGACATGTACAGCTACAGAACCAGGATGTGCAGAGGTGTTACAGATGTTATACTTATCCTGTACATGTACAGCTACAGAGCCAGGATGTGCAGAGGTGTTACAGATGTTATACTGATCCTGGATATGTACAGCTACAGAGCCAGGATGTGCAGAGGTGTCAGAGATGTTTTACTCATCCTGGACATGTACAGCTACAGAGCCAGGATGTGCAGAAGTGTCAGAGATGTTATACTCATCGTGTTCATGCACAGCTACAGATCCAGGATCTGCAGAGGTGTTGGAGATGTTATACTCATCCTGGACATGTACAGCTACAGAACCAGGATGTGCAGAGGTGTTACAGTTGTTATACTGATCCTGGACATGTACAGCTACAGAGCCAGGATGTGCAGAGGTGTCAGAGATGCTATACTCATCCTGGATGTGTACAGCTACAGAGCCAGGATGTGCAGAGGTGTTAGAGATGTTATACTGATCCTGGACATGGACAGCTACAGAGCCAGGATGTGCAGAGGTGTTAGAGATCTTATACTCATCCTGGACATGTACAGCTACAGAGTAAGGATGCGCAGAGGTGTCAGAGATGTTATACTGATCCTGGGCATGTACAGCTACAGAGCCAGGATGTGCAGAGGTGTCAGAGATGTTATACTGATCCTGGACATGTACAGCTACAGAACCAGGATGTGCAGAGGTGTCAGAGATGTTATACACATCCTGGACATGTACAGCTACAGAACCAGTATGTGCAGAGGTGTTACAGATGTTATACTTATCCTGGACATGTACAGCTACAGAGCCAGGATGTGCAGATGTGTGAGAGATGTTATACTTATCCTGGTCATGTACATCTACAGTACCAGGATGTGCATAGGTGTTACAGAGGTTATACCAATCCTGGTTATGTACAGCTACAGAGCCAGGATGTGCAGAGGTGTCAGAGATGTTATACTCATCCTGGACATGTACAGCTACATCCCCACATTGTGCAGAGGTGTCAGAGATGTTATAGTGATCCTGGACATGTACAGCTACAAAGCTAGGATGTGCAGAGGTGTTATAGATGTTATGCTGATCATGGAACTGTACAGCTACAGAGCCAGGATGTGCAGAGGTGTCACAGATGTTATCCTGATCCTGAACATGTACAGCTACAGAGCCAGGATGTGCAGAAGTGTTAGAGATGTTATACTGATCCTGGATATGCACAACTACAGAGCCAGGATATATATAGGTGTTAGGGATGTTAGACTGATCCTGGACATGTACAGCTACAGATCCAGGATATGCAGAGGTGTCAGGGATGTTTAACGCATCCTGTATATGTACAGCTGCAGATCCAGGATGTGCAGAGGTGTTTGAAATGTTTTACATATCCTGGACATGTACAGCTACAGAGCCATGATGTGCAGAGGTGTCAGAGATGTTATACTCATCCTTGAGATGTACAGTTACAGAACCAGGATGTGCAGAGGTGTCAGATATGTTATACTGATCCTGGACATGCAAAGCTACAGAGCCAGGATGAGCACAGGTGTCAGAGATGTTTTACTTCTCCGGTTCATGCACAGCTACAGAGACTGGATGTGCAGAGGTGTCAGAGATGTTATAGTCTTCCTGAGCATGTACAGCTACAGATCCAGGATGTGCAGAGGTGTTAGAGATGTTTTTCTCATCCTGGACATGTACAGCTACAGAGCCAAGATGTGCACAGGTGTTAGAGATGTTATATGCATCCTGGACATGTACAGCTGCAGAGCCAGGATGTGCAGAGGTGTTATAGATGTTATACCAATCCTGGACATGTACAGCTACAGAGTCAGGATGTGCAGAGGTGTTAGAGATGTTATACTCATCCTGGACATGCACAGCTACAGAGCTAGGATGTGCATAGGTGTCAGAGATGTTATACTCATCCTGGACATGTACAGCCACAGAGCCAGTATGTGCAGTGGTGTCAGAGATGTTATACTGATCCTGGACATGTAGAGCTACAGTGACAGGATGTGCAGCGGTGTTAGAGATGTTATACTCATCCTGGACATGTACTGCTATAGAGACAGGATGTGCAGAGGTGTTACAGATGTTATACTTATATTGGACATGCACAGCTACAGAGCCAGGATGTGCAGAGGTGTCAGAGATGTTATACTCATCCTAGACATGTACAGCTACAGAGCCAGGATGTGCAGAGATGTTAGAGATCTATTACTCATCCTGGACATGTACAGACACAGAGCCAGTATGTGCAGTGGTGTCAGAAATGTACTTATCCTAGACAAGTACAGCTACAGAGACAGGATGTGCAGAGGTGTTACAGATGTTATACTTATCCTGTACATGTACAGCTACAGAGCCAGGATGTGCAGAGGTGTTACAGATGTTATACTGATCCTGGATATGTACAGCTACAGAGACAGGATGTGCAGAGGTGTCAGAGATGTTATTCTTATCCTGGACATGTACAGCTACAGAGCCAGGATGTGCAGAAGTGTCAGAGATGTTATACTCATTGTGGACATGCACAGCTACAGATCCAGGATCTGCAGAGGTGTTAGAGATGTTATACTGATCCTGGACATGTACAGCTACAGAGCCAGGATGTGCAAAGAGATGTCAGAGATGTTATACTCATCCTAGACATGTACAGCTACAGAGCCAGGATGTGCAGAGGAGTTAGAGATGTTATACTCATCCTGGACAAGTACAGCCACAGAGCCAGTATGTGCAGTGGTGTCAGAGATGTTATACTGATCCTGGACATGTACAGCTACACAGTCAGGGTGTGCAGAGGTGTTACAGATGTTATACTTATCCTGTAAATGTACATCTACAGAGCCAGGATGTGCAGAGGTGTTACAGATGTTATACTGATCCTGGACATGCACAACTATAGATCCAGGATGTGCAGATGGGTTAGAGATGTTATACTCATCTTGGACATGTACAGCTACAGAACCAGGATGTGCAGATGTGTTACAGATGTTATACTTATCCTGTACATGTACAGCTACAGAGCCAGGATGTGCAGAGGTGTTACAGATGTTATACTGATCCTGGATATGTACAGCTACAGAGCCAGGATGTGCAGAGGTGTCAGAGATGTTTTACTCATCCTGGACATGTACAGCTACAGAGCCAGGATGTGCAGAAGTGTCAGAGATGTTACACTCATCGTGTTCATGCACAGCTACAGATCCAGGATCTGCAGAGGTGTTGGAGATGTTATACTCATCCTGGACATGTACAGCTACAGAACCAGGATGTGCAGAGGTGTTACAGTTGTTATACTGATCCTGGACATGTACAGCTACAGAGCCAGGATGTGCAGAGGTGTCAGAGATGCTATACTCATCCTGGATGTGTACAGCTACAGAGCCAGGATGTGCAGAGGTGTTAGAGATGTTATACTGCTCCTGGACATGGACAGCTACAGAGTAAGGATGCGCAGAGGTGTCAGAGATGTTATACTGATCCTGGACATGTACAGCTACAGAGCCAGGATGTGCAGAGGTGTCAGAGATGTTATACTGATCCTGGAGATGTACAGCTACAGAACCAGGATGTGCAGAGGTGTCAGAGATGTTATACTCATCCTGGACATGTACAGCTACAGAACCAGTATGTGCAGAGGTGTTACAGATGTTATACTGATCCTGGACATGTCCAGCTACAGAGCCAGGATGTACAGAGGTGTGAGAGATGTTATACTTATCCTGGACATGTACACTTACAGAACCAGGATGTGCATAGGTGTTACAGAGGTTATACCAATCCTGGTTATGTACAGCTACAGAGCCAGGATGTGCAGAGGTGTCAGAGACGTTATACTCATCCTGGACATGTACAGCTACACCCCCACATTGTGCAGAGGTGTCAGAGATGTTATAGTGATCCTGGACATGTACAGCTACAAAGCTAGGATGTGCAGAGGTGTTATAGATGTTATGCTGATCATGGAACTGTACAGCTACAGAGCCAGGATGTGCAGAGGTGTCACAGATGTTATCCTGATCCTGAACATGTACAGCTACAGAGCCAGGATGTGCAGAAGTGTTAGAGATGTTATACTGATCCTGGTTATGCACAACTACAGAGCCAGGATATACATAGGTGTTAGGGATGTTAGACTGATCCTGGACATGTACAGCTACAGATCCAGGATATGCAGAGGTGTCAGAGATGTTTTACGCATCCTGTATATGTACAGCTGCAGAGCCAGGATGTTCAGAGGTGTTTGAAATGTTTTACATATCCTGGACATGTACAGCTACAGAGCCATGATGTGCAGAGGTGTCAGAGATGTTATACTCATCCTTGAGATGTACAGTTACAGAGCCAGGATGAGCACAGGTGTCAGAGATGTTTTACTTCTCCGGTTCATGCACAGCTACAGA
Source organism: Protopterus annectens (assembly GCF_019279795.1). Classification (NCBI taxonomy): domain Eukaryota; kingdom Metazoa; phylum Chordata; order Ceratodontiformes; family Protopteridae; genus Protopterus; species Protopterus annectens. The sequence continues at coordinate 946,377,812 of NC_056733.1, forward strand.
GACTGGATGTGCAGAGGTGTCAGAGATGTTATAGTCTTCCTGAGCATGTACAGCTACAGAGCCAGGATGTGCAGAGGTGTTAGAGATGTTTTACTCATCCTGGACATGTACAGCTACAGAGCCAAGATGTACACAGGTGTTAGAGATGTTATACTCATCCTGGACACGTACAGCTACAGAGCCAGGATGTGCAGAGGTCTTATAGATGTTATACCGATCCTGGACATGTACAGCTACAGAGACAGGATGTGCAGAGGTGTTAGAGATGTTATACTCATCCTGGACATGCACAGCTATAGAGCCAGGATGTGTAGAGGTGTTAGAGATCTTATACTCATCCTGGACATGTACAGCTACAGAGCTAGGATGTGCATAGGTGTCAGAGATGTTATACTCATCCTGGACATGTACAGCCACAGAGCCAGTATGTGCAGTGGTGTCAGAGATGTTATACTGATCCTGGACATGTAGAGCTACAGTGACAGGATGTGCAGCGGTGTTAGAGATGTTATACTCATCCTGGACATGTACTGCTATAGAGACAGGATGTGCAGAGGTGTTACAGATGTTATACTTATCTTGGACATGCACAGCTACAGAGCCAGGATGTGCAGAGGTGTCAGAGATGTTATACTCATCCTAGAGATGTACAGCTACAGAGCCAGGATGTGCAGAGATGTTAGAGATCTTATACTCATCGTGGACATGTACAGACACAGAGCCAGTATGTGCAGTGGTGTCAGAAATGTACTGATCCTGGACATGTACAGCTACAGAGACAGGATGTGCAGAGGTGTTACAGATGTTATACTTATCCTGTACATGTACAGCTACAGAGCCAGGATGTGCAGAGGTGTTACAGATGTTATACTGATCCTGGATATGTACAGCTACAGAGACAGGATGTGCAGAGGTGTCAGAGATGTTATTCTTACCCTGGACATGTATAGCTACAGAGCCAGGATGTGCAGAAGTGTCAGAGATGTTATACTCATCGTGGACATGCACAGCTACAGATCCAGGATCTGCAGAGGTGTTGGACATGTTATACTCATCCTGAACATGTACAGCTACAGAACCAGGATGTGCAGAGGTGTTACAGTTGTTATACTGATCCTGGACATGTACAGCTACAGAGCCAGGATGTGCAGAGGTGCCAGAGATGCTATGCTTATCCTGGACATGTATAGCTACAGAGCCAGGATGTGCAGAGGTGTTAGAGATGATATACTGATCCTGGACATGGACAGCTACAGAGCCAGGATGTGCAGAGGTGTTAGAGATCTTATACTCATCCTGGACATGCACAGCTACAGAGTAAGGATGCGTAGAGGTGTCAGAGATGTTATACTCATCCTTGACATGTACAGCTACAGAACCAGTATGTGCAGAGGTGTTACACATGTTATACTGATCCTGGACATGTACAGCTACAGAGCCAGGATGTGCATAGGTGTTACAGAGGTTATACCGATCCTGGTTATGTACAGCTCCAGAGCCAGGATGTGCAGAGGTGTCAGAGATGTTATACTGATCCTGGACATGTATAGCTACAAAGCTAGGATGTGCAGAGGTGGTAGAGATGTTATACTGATCATGGAACTGTACAGCTTCAGAGCCAGGATGTGCAGAGGTGTCAGAGATGTTATCCTGATCCTGGACATGCACAGCTACAGAGCCAGAATGTGCAGAAGTGTTAGAGATTGTATACTGATCCTGGATATGCACAACTACAGAGCCAGGATGTGCATAGGTGTTAGGGATGTTAGACTGATCCTGGACATGTACAGCTACAGATCCAGGATATGCAGAGGTGTCATAGATATTTTACGCATCCTGTGTATGTACAGCTACAGAGCCAAGATGTGCAGAGGTGTTTGAAGTGTTTTACATATCCTGGACATGTACAGCTACAGAGCCATGATGTGCAGAGGTGTCAGAGATGTTATACTCATCCTGGAGATGTACAGTTACAGAACCAGGATGTGCAGAGGTGTCAGAGATGTTATACTGATCCTGGACATGGACAGCTACAGAGCCAGGATGTGCAGAGGTGTCAGAGATGTTTTACTTATCCGATTCATGCACAGCTACAGAGACTGGATGTGCAGAGGTGTTAGAGATGTTATATTCGTCCTGAACATGTACAGCTACAGAGCCAGGATGTACAGAGGTGTTAGAGATGTTATACTCGTCCTGGACATGTACAGCTACAGAGCCTGGATGTGCATAGGTGTCAGAGATGTTATACTCATCCTGGACATGTACAGCCACAGAGCCAGTATGTGCAGTGGTGTCAGAGATGTTATACTGATCCTGGACATGTAGAGCTACAGTGACAGGATGTGCAGAGGTGTTACAGATGTTATAATTATCCTGTACATGTACAGCTACAGAGCCAGGATGTGTGTGGAGAGGTGTTACAGATGTTATACTGATCCTGGATATGTACAGCTACAGAGCCATGATGTGCAGAGATGTTAGAGATGTTATACTGATCCTGGACATGTACAGCTACAGAGACAGGATGTGCTGAGGTGTTAGAGATGATATACTCATCCTGGACATGTACTGCTATAGAGCGAGGATGTGCAGAGGTGTTACAGATGTTATACTTATCTTGGACATGCACAGCTACAGAGCCAGGATGTGCAGAGGTGTTAGAGATGTTATATTCATCCTGGACATGCACAGCTACAAAGCCAGGATGTGCAGAGGTGTCCGAGATGTTATACTCATCCTGGACATGCACAGCTACAGAGCCAGGATGTGCAGAGGTGTCAGATATGTTATACTCATCCTAGACATGTACAGCTACAGAGCCAGGATGTGCAGAGATGTTAGAGATCTTATACTCATCCTGGACATGTACAGACACAGAGCCAGTATGTGCAGTGGTGTCAGAAATGTACTGATCCTGGACATGTACAGCTACAGAGACAGGATGTGCAGAGGTGTTACAGATGTTATACTTATCCTGTACATGTACAGCTAAAGAGCCAGGATGTGCAGAGGTGTTACAGATGTTATACTGATCCTGGACATGTACAGCTACAGAGACAGGATGTGCAGAGGTGTCAGAGATGTTATACTTATCCTGGACATGTACAGCTACAGATCCAGGATGTGCAGACATTTTACAGTTGTTATACTGATCCTGGACATGTACAGCTACAGAGCCAGGATGTGCAGAGGTGCCAGAGATGCTATGCTTATCCTGGACATGTACAGCTACAGAGCCAGAATGTGCAGAGGTGTTAGAGATGTTATACTGATCCTGGACATGGACAGCTACAGAGCCAGGATGTGCAGAGGTATTAGAGATCTTATACTCATCCTGGACATGCACAGCTACAGAGTAAGGATGCGTAGAGGTGTCAGAGATGTTATACTCATCTTGGACATGTACAGCTACAGAACCAGTATGTGCAGAGGAGTTAAAGATGTTATACTGATCCTGGACATGTACAGCTACAGAGCCAGGATGTGCAGAGGTGTTTGAAATGTTTTACATATCCTGGACATGTACAGCTACAGAGCCATGATGTGCAGAGGTGTCAGAGATGTTATACTTATCCTGGAGATGTACAGTTACAGAACCAGGATGTGCAGAGGTGTCAGAGATATTATACTGATCCTGGACAAGCACAGCTACAGAGCCAGGATGTGCAGAGGTGTCAGAGATGTTTTACTTATCTGGTTCATGCACAGCTACAGAGACTGGATGTGCAGAGGTGTCAGAGATGTTATAGTCGTCCTGAACATGTACAGCTACAGAGCCAGGATGTACAGAGGTGTTCGAGATGTTATGCTCATCCTGGACATGTACAGCTACAGAGCCAAGATGTGCACAGGTGTTAGAGATGTTATACTCATCCTGGACACGTACAGCTACAGAGCCAGGATGTGCAGAGGTGTTATAGATGTTATACCGATCCTGGACATGTACAGCTACAGAGACAGGATGTGCAGAGGTGTCAGAGATGTTATACTCATCCTGGACATATACAGCTACAGAGCCAAGATGTGCACAGGTGCAGAGATGTTATACTGATCCTGGACATGTGCAGCTACAGAGCCAAGATGTGCAGAGGCGTCAAAGAAGTTATACTGATCCTTGACATGTACAGCTACAGAGCCAGGATGTGCAAAGGTGTCAGAGATGTTATACGTATCCTTGACATGGACAGCTAGAGAGCCAGGATGTGCAAAGGTGTCAGAGATGTTATTCTGATCTTGGACATGTACAGCTACAGAGGCAGGATGTGCAGAGGTGTCAGAGATGTTATACTAATCCTGGACATGTACAGCTAAAGAGCCAGGATGTGCGGAAGTGTCAGAGATGTTATACTCATCCTGGACATGTACAGCTACAGAGCCAGGATGTGCAGAGGTGTTAGAGATGTTTTACTTATCCTGGATATGTACACCTACAGAGACAGGGTGTGCAGAGGTTTTAGAGATGTTATACTGATCCTTGACATGTACAGCTACAGAGCCAGGATGTGCAGAGTTGTTAGAGATGTTATACTGATCCTGGACATGTACAGCTATGGAGCCAAGATGTACAGAGATGTCAGGGATGTTATACTCATCCTGGACATGTACTGCTACAGGCCCAGGATGTGCAGAGGTGTCAGAGATGTTGTACTTATCCTGGACATGCACAGCTACAGGGACAGGATGTGCAGAGGTGCCAGCGATGTTATCGTCATCCTGGACATGCACAGCTACAGAGCAGGATGTGCAGAGGTGTCAGAGATGTTCTTATCCTGGACATGCACAGCTACAGAGCCAGGATGTGCAAAGTTGTCAGAGATGTTATACCTATCCTGGACATGTACAGCTACATTGCCAGGATGTGCATAGGTGTTAGAGATGTTATACTGATCCTGGACATGTACAGTTACAGAGCCAGGATGTGCAGATGTGTCAGAGATGTTATACTGATCCTGGACATGTACAGCTACAGAGCCAAGATGTGCACAGGTGTTAGAGATGTTATACTCATCCTGGACATGTACAGCTACAGAGCCAGGATGTCTAGAGGTATTACAGATGTTATACTGATCCTGGACATGTACAGCTACAGAGACAGGATGTGCAGAGGTGTTAGAGATGTTGTACTCATCCTGGACATGTACAGCTGCAGAGACAGGATGTGCAGAGTTGTTACAGATGTTATACTCATCCTGGACATGTACAGCTACAGAGACAGGATGTGCAGAGGTGTCAGAGATGTTATACTCACCCTGGACATGTAAAGCTACAGAGCCAGCATGTGCAGAGGTGTTACAGATGTTATACTTATCATGTACATGTACAGTTACAGAGCCAGGATGTGCAGAGGTGTTACAGATGTTATACTGATCCTGAGCATGTACAGCTACAGAGCCAGGATGTGCAGAGGTGTTAGAGATGTTATACTCATCCTGGACATGTAAAGCTACAGAGCCAGGATGTGCAGAGGTGTTACAGATGTTATACCTATCCTGTACACGTACAGCTACAGAGCCAGGATGTGCAGAGGTGTTACAGATGTTATACTGATCCTGGGCATGTACAGCTACAGAACCAGGATGTGCAGAGGTGTTAGAGATGTTATACTGATCCTGGACATGTACAGCTACAGAGACAGGATGTGCAGAGGTGTCAGAGATGTTATACTGATCCTGGACATGAACAGCTACAGAGCCAGGATGTGCAGAGGTGTTACAGATGTTATACTGATCCTGGATATGTACAGCTACAGAGACAGGATGTGCAGAGGTGTCAGAGATGTTATTCTTATCCTGGACATGTACAGCTACAGAGCCAGGATGTGCAGAAGTGTCAGAGATGTTATACACATCGTGGACATGCACAGCTACAGATCCAGGATCTGCAGAGGTGTTGGAGATGTTATACTCATCCTGAACATGTACAGCTACAGAACCAGGATGTGCAGAGGTGTTAGAGATGTTATACTCATCCTGGACATGTACAGCTACAGAGCCAGGATGTGCAAAGAGATGTCAGAGATGTTATACTCATCCTAGACATGTACAGCTACAGAGCCAGGATGTGCAGAGGTGTTAGAGATGTTATACTCATCCTGGACAAGTACAGCCACAGAGCCAGTATGTGCAGTGGTGTCAGAAATGTTATACTGATCCTGGACATGTACAGCTACACAGTCAGGATGTGCAGAGGTGTTACAGATGTTATACTTATCCTGTAAATGTACATCTACAGAGCCAGGATGTGCAGAGGTGTTACAGATGTTATACTGATCCTGGACATGCACAGCTATAGATCCAGGATGTGCAGATGGGTTAGAGATGCTATACTCATCTTGGACATGTACAGCTACAGAACCAGGATGTGCAGAGGTGTTACAGATGTTATACTTATCCTGTACATGTACAGCTACAGAGCCAGGATGTGCAGAGGTGTTACAGATGTTATACTGATCCTGGATATGTACAGCAAAAGAGCCAGGATGTGCAGAGGTGTCAGAGATGTTTTACTCATCCTGGACATGTACAGCTACAGAGCCAGGATGTGCAGAAGTGTCAGAGATGTTATACTCATCATGTTCATGCACAGCTACAGATCCAGGATCTGCAGAGGTGTTGGAGATTTTATACTCATCCTGGACATGTACAGCTACAGAACCAGGATGTGCAGAGGTGTTACAGTTGTTATACTGATCCTGGACATGTACAGCTACAGAGCCAGGATGTGCAGAGGTGTCAGAGATGCTATACTCATCCTGGATGTGTACAGCTACAGAGCCAGGATGTGCAGAGGTGTTAGAGATGATATACTGATCCTGGACATGGACAGCTACAGAGCCAGGATGTGCAGAGGTGTTAGAGATCTTATACTCATCCTGGACATGCACAGCTACAGAGTAAGGATGCGCAGAGGTGTCAGAGATGTTGTACTGATCCTGGACATGTACAGCTACAGAGCCAGGATGTGCAGAGGTGTCAGAGATGTTATACTGATCCTGGACATGTACAGCTACAGAACCAGGATGTGCAGAGGTGTCAGACATGTTATACTCATCCTGGACATGTACAGCTACAGAACCAGTATGTGCAGAGGTGTTACAGATGTTATACTGATCCTGGACATGTACAGCTACAGAGCCAGGATGTGCAGATGTGTGAGAGATGTTATACTTATCCTGGACATGTACACCTACAGAACCAGGATGTGCATAGGTGTTACAGAGGTTATACCAATCCTGGTTATGTACAGCTACAGAGCCAGGATGTGCAGAGGTGTCAGAGATGTTATACTCATCCTGGACATGTACAGCTACACCCCCACATTGTGCAGAGGTGTCAGAGATGTTATAGTGATCCTGGACATGTACAGTTACAAAGCTAGGATGTGCAGAGGTGTTATAGATGTTATGCTGATCATGGAACTGTACAGCTACAGAGCCAGGATGTGCAGAGGTGTCACAGATGTTATCCTGACCTGAACATGTACAGCTACAGAGCCAGGATGTGCAGAAGTGTTAGAGATGTTATACTGATCCTGGATATGCACAACTACATAGCCAGGATATACATAGGTGTTAGGGATATTAGACTGATCCTGGACATGTACAGCTACAGATCCAGGATATGCAGAGGTGTCAGAGATGTTTTACGCATCTTGCATATGTACAGCTGCAGAGCCAGGATGTGCAGAGGTGTTTGAAATGTTTTACATATCCTGGACATGTACAGCTACAGAGCCATGATGTGCAGAGGTGTCAGAGATGTTATACTCATCCTTGAGATGTACAGTTACAGAACCAGGAATTGCAGAGGTGTCAGATATGTTATACTGACCCTGGACATGCAAAGCTACAGAGCCAGGATGAGCACAGGTGTCAGAGATGTTTTACTTCTCCGGTTCATGCACAGCTACAGAGACTGGATGTGCAGAGGTGTCAGAGATGTTATAGTCTTCCTGAGCATGTACAGCTACAGAGCCAGGATGTTCAGAGGTGTTAGAGATGTTTTACTCATCCTGGACATGTACAGCTACAGAGCCAAGATGTGCACAGGTGTTAGAGATGTTATACTCATCCTGGACATGTACAGCTACAGAGCCAGGATGTGCAGAGGTGTTATAGAAGTTATACCGATCCTGGACATGTACAGCTACAGAGACAGGATGTGCAGAGGTGTTAGAGATGTTATACTCATCCTGGACATGCACAGCTATAGAGCCAGGATGTGCAGAGGTGTTAGAGATCTTATACTCATCCTGGACATGTACAGCTGCAGAGCTAGGATGTGCATAGGTGTCAGAGATGTTATACTCATCCTGGACATGTACAGCCACAGAGCCAGTATGTGCAGTGGTGTCAGAGATGTTATACTGATCCTGGACATGTAGAGCTACAGTGACAGGATGTGCAGCGGTGTTAGAGATGTTATACTCATCATGGACATGTGCTGCTATAGAGACAGGATATGCAGAGGTGTTACAGGTGTTATACTTATCTTGGACATGCACAGCTACAGAGCCAGGATGTGCAGAGGTGTCAGAGATGTTATACTCATCCTAGACATGTACAGCTACAGAGCCAGGATGTGCAGAGATGTTAGAGATCTTATACTCATCCTGGACATGTACAGACACAGAGCCAGTATGTGCAGTGGTGTCAGAAATGTACTGATCCTGGACATGTACAGCTACAGAGACAGGATGTGCAGAGGTGTTACAGATGTTATACTTATCCTGTACATGTACAGCTACAGAGCCAGGATGTGCAGAGGTGTTACAGATGTTATACTGATCCTGGATATGTACAGCTACAGAGACAGGATGTGCAGAGGTGTCAGAGATGTTATTCTTATCCTGGACATGTATAGCTACAGAGCCAGGATGTGCAGAAGTGTCAGAGATGTTATACTCATCGTGGACATGCACAGCTACAGATCCAGGATCTGCAGAGGTGTTGGAGATGTTATACTCATCCTGAACATGTACAGCTACAGAACCAGGATGTGCAGAGGTGTTACAGTTGTTATACTGATCCTGGACATGTACAGCTACAGTGTCAGGATGTGCAGAGGTGCCAGAGATGCTATGCTTATCTTGGACATGTATAGCTACAGAGCCAGGATGTGCAGAGGTGTTAGAGATGTTATACTGATCCTGGACATGGACAGCTACAGAGCCAGGATGTGCAGAGGTGTTAGAGATCTTATACTCATCCTGGACATGCACAGCTACAGAGTAAGGATGCGTAGAGGTGTCAGAGATGTTATACTCATCCTTGACATGTACAGCTACAGAACCAGTATGTGCAGAGGTGTTACAGATGTTATACTGATCCTGGACATGTACAGCTACAGAGCCAGGATGTGCAGAGGTATTACAGAGGTTATACCGATCCTGGTTATGTACAGCTCCAGAGCCAGGATGTGCAGAGGTGTCAGAGATGTTATACTCATCCTGGACATGTACAGCTACAGACCCACGATGTGCAGAGGTGTCAGAGATGTTATACTGATCCTGGACATGTAGAGCTACAATGCTAGGATGTGCAGAGGTGTTAGAGATGTTATACTGATCATGGAACTGTACAGCTACAGAACCAGGATGTGCAGAGTAGTCAGAGATGTTATCCTGATCCTGGACATGTACAGCTACAGAGACAGGATGTGCAGAGGTATTAGAGATGTTATACTCATCCTGGACATGCACAGCTATAGAGCCAGGATGTGCAGAGGTGTTAGAGATCTTATAATCATCCTGGACATGTACAGCTACAGAGCTAGGATGTGCATAGGTGTCAGAGATGTTATACTCATCCTGGACATGTACAGCTACAGAGCCAGTATGTGCAGTGGTGTCAGAGATGTTATACTGATCCTGGACATGTAGAGCTACAGTGACAGGATGTGCAGTGGTGTTAGAGATGTTATACTCATCCTAGACATGTACTGCTATAGAGACAGGATGTGCAGAGGTGTTACAGATGTTATACTTATCTTGGACATGCACAGCTACAGAGCCAGGATGTGCAGAGGTGTCAGAGATGTTATACTCATCCTAGACATGTACAGCTACAGAGCCAGGATGTGCAGAGATGTTAGAGATCTTATACTCATCCTGGACATGTACAGACACAGAGCCAGTATGTGCAGTGGTGTCAGAAATGTACTGATCCTGGACATGTACAGCTACAGAGATATGATGTGCAGACGTATTACAGATGTTATACTTATCCTGTACATGTACAGCTACAGAGCCAGGATGTGCAGAGGTGTTACAGATGTTATACTGATCCTGGATATGTACAGCTACAGAGACAGGATGTGCAGAGGTGTCAGAGATGTTATTCTTATCCTGGACATGTATAGCTACAGAGCCAGGATGTGCAGAAGTGTCAGAGATGTTATACTCATCGTGGACATGCACAGCTACAGATCCAGGATCTGCAGAGGTGTTGGAGATGTTATACTCATCCTGAACATGTACAGCTACAGAACCAGGATGTGCAGAGGTGTTACAGTTGTTATACTGATCCTGGACATGTACAGCTACAGAGCCAGGATGTGCAGAGGTGCCAGAGATGCTATGCTTATCCTGGACATGTATAGCTACAGAGCCAGGATGTGCAGAGGTGTTAGAGATGTTATACTGATCCTGGACATGGACAGCTACAGAGCCAGGATGTGCAGAGGTGTTAGAGATCTTATACTCATCCTGGACATGCACAGCTACAGAGTAAGGATGCGTAGAGGTGTCAGAGATGTTATACTCATCCTTGACATGTACAGCTACAGAACCAGTATGTGCAGAGGTGTTACAGATGTTATACTGATCCTGGACATGTACAGCTACAGAGCCAGGATGTGCAGAGGTGTGAGAAATGTTATACTTATCCTGGACATGTACAGCTACAGAACCAGGATGTGCATAGGTGTTACAGAAGTTATACCGATCCTGGTTATGTACAGCTCCAGAGCCAGGATGTGCAGAGGTGTCAGATATGTTATACTCATCCTGGACATGTACAGCTACAGACCCACGATGTGCAGAGGTGTCAGAGATGCTATACTGATCCTGGACATGTATAGCTACAAAGCTAGGATGTGCAGAGGTGTTAGAGATGTTATACTGATCATGGAACTGTACAGCTACAGAGCCAGGATGTGCAGAGGTGTCAGAGATGTTATCCTGATCCTGGACATGTACAGCTACAGAGCCAGAATGTGCAGAAGTGTTAGAGATTTTATACTGATCCTGGATATGCACAACTACAGAGCCAGGATGTGCATAGGTGTTAGGGATGTTAGACTGATCCTGGACATGTACAGCTACAGACCCAGGATATGCAGAGGTGTCATAGATGTTTTACGCATCCTGTATATGTACAGCTACAGAGCCAAGATGTGCAGAGGTGTTTGAAGTGTTTTACATATCCTGGACATATACAGCTACAGAGCCATGATGTGCAGAGGTGTCAGAGATGTTATACTTATCCTGGAGATGTACAGTTACAGTACCAGGATGTGCAGAGGTGTCAGAGATGTTATACTGATCCTGGACATGGACAGCTACAGAGCCAGGATGTACAGAGGTGTTAGAGATGTTATACTCATCCTGGACATGTACAGCTACAGAGCCAAGATGTGCACAGGTGTTAGAGATGTTATACTCATCCTGGACACGTACAGCTACAGAGCCAGGATGTGCAGAGGCGTTATAGATGTTATACCGATCCTGGACATGTACAGCTACAGAGACAGGATGTGCAGAGGTGTTAGAGATCTTATTCTCATCCTGGACATGCACAGCTACAGAGTAAGGATGCATAGAGGTGTCAGAGATGTTATACTCATCTTGGACATGTACAGCTACAGAACCAATATGTGCAGAGGAGTTAAAGATGTTATACTGATCCTGGACATGTACAGCTACAGAGCCAGGATGTGCAGAGGTGTTTGAAATGTTTTACATATCCTGGACATGTACAGCTGCAGAGCCATGATGTGCAGAGGTGTCAGAGATGTTATACTTATCCTGGAGATGTACAGTTACAGAACCAGGATGTGCAGAGGTGTCAGAGATATTATACTGATCCTGGACAAGCACAGCTACAGAGCAAGAATGTGCAGAGGTGTCAGAGATGTTTTAGTTATCCGGTTCATGCACAGCTACAGAGACTGGATGTGCAGAGGTGTCAGAGATGTTATAGTCGTCCTGAACATGTACAGCTACAGAGCCAGGATGTACAGAGGTGTTCGAGATGTTATACACATCCTGGACATGTACAGCTACAGAGCCAAGATGTGCACAGGTGTTAGAGATGTTATACTCATCCTGGACACGTACAGCTACAGAGCCAGGATGTGCAGAGGTGTTATAGATGTTATACCGATCCTGGACATGTACAGCTACAGAGACAGGATGTGCAGAGGTGTTAGAGATGTTATAGTCATCCTGGACATGTACAGCTACAGGGCCAGGATGTGCAGAGGTGTCAGAGATGTTATACTCATCCTGGACATATACAGCTACAGAGCCAAGATATGCACAGGTGTCAGAGATGTTATACTGATCCTGGACATGTGCAGCTACAGAGCCAAGATGTGCAGAGGTGTCAAAGAAGTTATACTGATCCTTGACATGTACAGCTACAGAGCCAGGATGTGCAAAGGTGTCAGAGATGTTATACGTATCCTTGACATGGACAGCTAGAGAGCCAGGATGTGCAAAGGTGTCAGAGATGTTATACTTGTCCTGGACATGCACAGCTACAGAGCCAGTATGTGCAGAGGTGTTAGAGATGTTATTCTGATCTTGGACATGTACAGCTACAGAGGCAGGATGTGCAGAGGTGTCAGAGATGTTATACTAATCCTGGACATGTACAGCTACAGAGCCAGGATGTGCGGAAGTGTCAGAGATGTTATACTCATCCTGGACATGTACAGCTACAGAGCCAGGATGTGCAGAGGTGTTAGAGATGTTATACTTATTCTGGATATGTACACCTACAGAGACAGGTTGTGCAGATGTTTTAGAGATGTTATACTGATCCTGGACATGTACAGCTACAGAGCCAGGATGTGCAGAGTTGTTAGAGATGTTATACTGATCCTGGACATGTACAGCTATGGAGCCAAGATGTACAGAGATGTCAGGGATGTTATACTCATCCTGGACATGTACAGCTACAGGCCCAGGATGTGCAGAGGTGTCAGAGATGTTGTACTTATCCTGGACATGCACAGCTACAGGGACAGGATGTGCAGAGGTGTCAGCGATGTTATCGTCATCCTGGACATGCACAGCTACAGAGCCAGGATGTGCAGAGGTGTCAGAGATGTTCTTATCCTGGACATGCACAGCTACAGAGCCAGGATGTGCAAAGTTGTCAGAGATGTTATACCTATCCTGGACACGTACAGCTACAGAGCCAGGATGTGCATAGGTGTTAGAGATGTTATACTGATCCTGGACATGTACAGTTACAGAGCCAGGATGTGCAGAGGTGTCAGAGATGTTACACTGATCCTGGACATGTACAGCTACAGAGCCAAGATGTGCACATGTGTTAGAGATGTTTTACTCATCCTGGACATGTACAGCTACAGAGCCAGAATGTGTAGAGGTGTTACAGATGTTATACTGATCCTGGACATGTACAGCTACAGAGACAGGATGTGCAGAGGTGTTAGAGATGTTGTACTCATCCTGGACATGTACAGCTGCAGAGACAGGATGTGCAGAGGTGTTACAGATGTTATACTCATCCTGGACATGTACAGCTACAGAGACAGGATGTGCAGAGGTGTCAGAGATGTTATACTCATCCTGGACATGTAAAGCTACAGAGCCAGCATATGCAGAGGTGTTACAGATGTTATACTTATCATGTACATGTACAGTTACAGAGCCAGGATGTGCAGAGGTGTTACAGATGTTATACTGATCCTGGGCATGTACAGCTACAGAGCCAGGATGTGCAGAGGTGTTAGAGGTGTTATACTCATCCTGGACATGTAAAGCTACAGAGCCAGGATGTGCAGAGGTGTTACAGATGTTATACTTATCCTGTACATGTACAGCTACAGAGCCAGGATGTGCAAAGGTGCTACAGATGTTATACTGATCCTGGGCATGTACAGCTACAGAACCAGGATGTGCAGAGGTGTTAGAGATGTTATACTGATCCTGGACATGTACAGCTACAGAGACAGGATGTGCAGAGGTGTCAGAGATGTTATACTGATCCTGGACATGAACAGCTACAGAGCCAGGATGTGCAGAGGTGTTACAGATGTTATACTGATCCTGGATATGTACAGCTACAGAGACAGGATGTGCAGAGGTGTCAGAGATGTTATTCTTATCCTGGACATGCACAGCTACAGAGCCAGGATGTGCAGAAGTGTCAGAGATGTTATACTCATCGTGGACATGCACAGCTACAGATCCAGGATCTGCAGAGGTGTTGGAGATGTTATACTCATCCTGAACATGTTCAGCTACAGAACCAGGATGTGCAGAGGTGTTACAGATGTTATACTGATCCTGGATATGTACAGCTACAGAGACAGGATGTGCAGAGGTGTCAGAGATGTTATTCTTATCCTGGACATGCACAGCTACAGAGCCAGGATGTGCAGAAGTGTCAGAGATGTTATACTCATCGTGGACATGCACAGCTACAGATCCAGGATCTGCAGAGGTGTTGGAGATGTTATACTCATCCTGAACATGTTCAGCTACAGAACCAGGATGTGCAGAGGTGTTAGAGATGTTATACTGATCCTGGACATGTACAGCTACAGAGCCAGGATGTGCAAAGAGATGTCAGAGATGTTATACTCATCCTAGACATGTACAGCTACAGAGCCAGGATGTGCAGAGGTGTTAGAGATGTTATACTCATCCTGGACAAGTACAGCCACAGAGCCAGTATGTGCAGTGGTGTCAGAGATGTTATACTGATCCTGGACATGTACAGCTACACAGTCAGGATGTGCAGAGGTGTTACAGATGTTATACTTATCCTGTAAATGTACATCTACAGAGCCAGGATGTGCAGAGGTGTTATAGATGTTATACTGATCCTGGACATGCACAGCTATAGATCCAGGATGTGCAGATGGGTTAGAGATGTTATACTCATCTTGGACATGTACAGCTACAGAACCAGGATGTGCAGAGGTGTTACAGATGTTATACTTATCCTGTACATGTATAGCTACAGAGCCAGGATGTGCAAAGTTGTTACAGATGTTATACTGATCCTGGATATGTACAGCTACAGAGCCAGGAAGTGCAGAGGTGTCAGAGATGTTTTACTCATCCTGGACATGTACAGCTACAGAGCCAGGATGTGCAGAAGTGTCAGAGATGTTATACTCATCGTGTTCATGCACAGCTACAGATCCAGGATCTGCAGAGGTGTTGGAGATGTTATACTCATCCTGGACATGTACAGCTACAGAACCAGGATGTGCAGAGGTGTTACAGTTGTTATACTGATCCTGGACATGTACAGCTACAGAGCCAGGATGTGCAGAGGTGTGAGAGATGCTATACGCATCCTGGATGTGTACAGCTACAGAGCCAGGATGTGCAGAGGTGTTAGAGATGTTATACTGATCCTGAACATGGACAGCTACAGAGCCAGGATGTGCAGAGGTGTTAGAGATCTTATACTCATCCTGAACATGCACAGCTACAGAGTAAGGATGCGCAGAGGTGTCAGAGATGTTATACTGATCCTGGACATGTACAGCTACAGAGCCAGGATGTGCAGAGGTGTCAGAGATGTTATACTGATCCTGGACATGTACAGCTACAGAACCAGGATGTGCAGAGGTGTCAGAGATGTTATACTCATCCTGGACATGTACAGCTACAGAACCAGTATGTGCAGAGGTGTTACAGATGTTATACTGATCCTGGACATGTACAGCTACAGAGCCAGGAAGTGCAGAGGTGTGAGAGATGTTATACTTATCCTGGACATGTACACCTACAGAACCAGGATGTGCATAGGTGTTACAGAGGTTATACCAATCCTGGTTATGTACAGCTACAGAGCCAGGATGTGCAGAGGTGTCAGAGATGTTATACTCATCCTGGACATGTACAGCTACACCCCCACATTGTGCAGAGGTGTCAGAGATTTTATAGTGATCCTGGACATGTACAGCTACAAAGCTAGGATGTGCAGAGGTGTTATAGATGTTATGCTGATCATGGAACTGTACAGCTACAGAGCCAGGATGTGCAGAGGTATCACAGATGTTATCCTTATCCTGAACATGTACAGCTACAGAGCCAGGATGTGCAGAAGTGTTAGAGATGTTATACTGATCCTGGATATGCACAACTACAGAGCCAGGATATACATAGGTGTTAGGGATGTTAGACTGGTCCTGGACATGTACAGCTACAGATCCAGGATATGCAGAGGTGTCAGAGATGTTTTACGCATCCTGTATATGTACAGCTGCAGAGCCAGGATGTACAGAGGTGTTTGAAATGTTTTACATATCCTGGACATGTACAGCTACAGAGCCATGATGTGCAGAGGTGTCAGAGATGTTATACTCATCCTTGAGATGTACAGTTACAGAACCAGGAATTGCAGAGGTGTCAGATATGTTATACTGATCCTGGACATGCAAAGCTACAGAGCCAGGATGAGCACAGGTGTCAGAGATGTTTTACTTCTCCGGTTCATGCACAGCTACAGAGACTGGATGTGCAGAGGTGTCAGAGATGTTATAGTCTTCCTGAGCATGTACAGCTACAGAGCCAGGATGTGCAGAGGTGTTAGAGATGTTTTACTCATCCTGGACATGTACAGCTACAGAGCCAAGATGTGCACAGGTGTTAGAGATGTTATACTCATCCTGGACACGTACAGCTACAGAGCCAGGATGTGCAGAGGTGTTATAGATGTTATACCGATCCTGGACATGTACAGCTACAGAGACAGGATGTGCAGATGTGTTAGAGATGTTATACTCATCCTGGACATGCACAGCTATAGAGCCAGGATGTGCAGAGGTGTTAGAGATCTTATACTCATCCTGGACATGTACAGCTACAGAGCTAGGATGTGCATAGTTGTCAGAGATGTTATACTCATCCTGGACATGTACAGCCACAGAGCCAGTATGTGCAGTGGTGTCAGAGATGTTATACTGATCCTGGACATGTAGAGCTACAGTGACAGGATGTGCAGCAGTGTTAGAGATGTTATACTCATCCTGGACATGTACTGCTATAGAGACAGGATGTGCAGAGGTGTTACAGATGTTATACTTATCTTGGACATGCACAGCTACAGAGCCAGGATGTGCAGAGGAGTCAGAGATGTTATACTCATCCTAGACATGTACAGCTACAGAGCCAGGATGTGCAGAGATGTTAGAGATCTTATACTCATCGTGGACATGTACAGACACAGAGCCAGTATGTGCAGTGGTGTCAGAAATGTACTGATCCTGGACATGTACAGCTACAGAGACAGGATGTTCATAGGTTCATAGGTTCATACTAGGCTATCTGCCCAAGGGCATTTACAAGCCTAGCCCATAGTTTTGTGGCTTACGCCACCCCTTTAGTATGGGGAACTATACCCATTATTTTGCTGTGCCTCTGTCGAGCAGTGACACTGAGGTAATCCCTGGGGTATATCTGCGATCTCCCATCCATTGGTCAAGATTTCTCTTGAACAAGGCCAGCGAGGTGCTCTGCCTCACATATACCGGGATTTTGTTCCACAGCATAGGGAGTCTTTGGGTGATGAATCTATCCCTCCAGCACGTCCTATTAATAGCCATGTCGAGGTTTAAGTCTCCTGCCCTTGTGGCTCTGATGGATCTAGATTTTTTGAAGTGAAGCATATTCATCAAATCTGGGTTTGACATGGCCTTGTATGTTAGGCAAAGGTCACCTCTGAGCAAGCGGTGGCGACTGAATAGAGCTGGAGTTCTTTCAGTCGGGCAGCATAGGACAGATTTTTGAGACCCTTTATCCTTTTGGTGAGGAACTTTTGTGGCCTCTCCAGCTGCTGCAAGTGTCGGGTCAGATACATTCCGAATGGGGCATTGTACTCAATCATTGGTCTGATGAGTGATGAGTAGAGGGAGACAATGACCTCCCTTGATCTAGATGAGAATCCCTTCATGATAAGGTGGGCAATGTAGAAGGTCTTCCTAACTACTTTAGCTACATGGGTGTCGAATGACAGACTACTATCAACCTGGGTCCCCAGGTCCCTGATAACTTCTTCTGTGCTCAGTGGATTGCCACCTATTTGGTAGCTAGGGGTAACCTTGTTTTACCCGAAGGGTATGACTGCATTTTTTGGCATTTAACTTTAGGCCATGGCTCTGGCACCAGTTATCCATTTCTGTGAGACCCTTCTGAAGGATATCTGTGTCAGATGTGTTTTCTACTATGGCGCCCAGTTTGCAGTCATCTGCAAACTTTGTCAGCCATAACCCTCCTGTGTTTGCTTGTACTTCGGAGAAGTAGATGCCAAACAAGAGTGGGCCTAGGACTGAGCCCTGTGGGACACCACTTGTGACAGGCTTTGAGTCTGACATGGCGCCAGCAACTCTGACCCTGTGGGTTCTGTCACTCAGCCAGTTTGCAACCCATCTTGTGATGTATGGGTTAATATTTAAGCTGATGAGTTTTTCAATGATACCCGAGTGGGGTATTGTATCAAGGCCTTCGCCAGATCGAGGTAGGCTGTATGGACTGCCTTTCCCTCATCAATGGCTTTGGTGACTGTTTCAAAAGTCAACCAAGTTTAAAAGGCATGATCTGCCTTTGACAAAGCCAAACTGAGTTGGATCCAAAGTCTGCAAATTCCCTATGTCTTTATTTATGAGGTCCATTATGATCCTCTCCATGGCTTTGCAGATAAGGCTTGTCAAGCTAATGGGCCGGTAATTTCCAGGGTCGGTGGAGGCACGCCTTTGTGAAGTGGGACCACAGTTGCAGTCGCCACTCCTGGAGTACGTATCCAGAGGTAAGGCTCTAATTAAACAGCTGTCCTAGCTGTGGGTTTAATTCCTCATTGAGTTCGTGGAGCACACAGCCGGGGACACCATCAGGTCCCATGGATGCTGTGTTTTTTGCTTTGGAGAGAGCAGTTCTCACTTGGGCGTTGGAGATGTTTGGGGGGCTGCAATCATTTGGTATAGATATCTCTCCTTTTGGGGAGGGGTAGAAGTTTGCACTGAACCTGTCAGCCAGTATGTTGGCAATGTCCGTAGGATCAGTAATCTTCACATCATTTTGAACTAGTTCTGAGCATATCTGGGAGTTTCCTCCCAGGTTTCTAACATAGCTAAAGAAGGCCTTATGATTGTCTTTTGAGTCTTTAGCTATTTTTCTCTCAAAATTTGCTTTGGATGATTTTATGAGAGCTCTTAGTTTTTACTTATAGTGATCAAGGGTGTCTTACCTTTTAAGGATTTTGCTCTATCTTGTAGTAGCTTCCTCCTTTTGTTGTAGAGTTTGTTTATGGCTGGGGTCCACCAGACTGGGCTTGCCTTTGGTACAGAGAGTCTTTGTTTTGTTTGGGATTGCCTTATCCATGCAGTCCTGCAGGTGCTGGTAGAAGGCATTTGTAAGTGATTCAGCGGCATGTGTACTGTTTTCCGCCGGCTCGGGGGCCTTAAAGGAGACCACACTAGTCTTTAGAAGTGTGAAGTCGGCTTTAGAAGTTCTTTACTGTGGTCTTTTTATTTCAGGTGGGGTGGGATGAGGACCTCCAGCGAGATTAGTTTGTGATCTGATCTCACCAGTGAGGGTATACTTCGGTGTTGAACATTGTGCTCCCATGTTCGTGATGATGAGGTCAAGTATGTTATCTCCTCTTGTGGGGATAGTAACTAGTTGTTCCATGGCATTTGAGTTTATGAATTCCAGGAACTTTTGGGCTAGGGTGTTTGGGCTTGAGTAGTGTTCCCAGTCTATATTAGGGTAGTTGAAGTCACCTAGTATGATGGTGTTTGGTGATACATTTATCCCCTCTAGTGTTTTCAGGAAGGCCATGTGAGGTTCCTGAGTTTGTGAGGGTGGCCTGTAACATGCTACAATTTGCAGAGCAGTCTTGCCTATGGTTAATTGCACCTGGATGGTCTCCGATGCATCGTGCTGCAACCAGTCTTGAGGTGTGGGAGTCCTTGATGAATATGGATACACCCCTCCTTTCTTGGTATTGTCCAGTTTTGGGGCAGGAAGGCATGATATGAGGTAAAACCTGATAGTGCTGGGGTGCTCTCAGGAGCCTTGAACCAGGTTTCTGTCACAGCACAGACATCGATGTTCTCCATACTGAGAAGGGCCTCGAGTGCGTGCATTTTGAGATTCAGACTTCTGGCATTGAGCAGCATTACCCTTAGTTTTTTCCTTTTTGTGTTCTAGGGTGGTAGGTTTAGAATTTGAGCCTTGCCTAAAAAGGCACTATGGGGTGGCAAGAGCCTTTGCCAATATCCGGAATCCCAGGGTGACAGGTGCAAGCCGTCCCTTGCGAGCAGCGTGGCTTGTCCAGCATGTCATCCCAGGCAGACAGACACTGGATCCCCTTTGAATGACACCAGTGTTTAAGCCAATTGTTAAAGCTGATCATCTTATCTCTGTATTGTGGCATCATTCTTGGTGAAGGTAGGATACTGCTCAAGGTCAGGGTCATACCTGCCTGGGCTACATAATCAGAGAGCTCCTCGATGTCTCTTTTCATGTAGTCCAAGGAGTGTCTCAGGTCGTTTACACCAGCGTGGACAATGACTGAGTTGTATTTGTACCTGCTGTTGAGAGACCTGAGTGCTTGCGTTATGTGGCGGATTCTAGCGCCCGACAGGCAGCTTACTGTGACCTTCTCCTTACTCAGTCTGGTGGCGGGCGTCAGTGTGTCTGACTATGGAGTCACCAATGACTAGTGTGTCTGGCATTTTGTTTGGCCTTAAGGGCTGTGACTGTTTGACACTCTGACTGTGAGGTCTATGTGTTGCAGGTGATGTGTTCTGAGGTGGTGGTTGTTTGGGTGTCTGCTTTGGTGGCCTCTGCTGTTTTGGTAGATTTTTGATCAGAGCCTCGAGTATGTCTTTGTGTGTTTATGTGTATGATTTGAGGTTGAGATGGTACTATGTGAGACTGGGTCTATAGTGTGTGTGGTAACCTTCTCCTCCTGACTGGTCTTGCCAGTCCTATGTTGAGAGCTCAGCCTCCAGTTTGGCTGTATAGTTGCATCTCTCGCATGTATTTGTGTTTTGTGGGAGGAGGAGAGGGTTGTCTGTGTACATGAGGCAATTGTAACATTGCCTCAATATTCCCAGGTTCACCAGCTGAGCAGGAGAGGACACTAGCAACTGATCCCTCGACATGCTAGAAGGAATAGACAAAAAAAAACTTTAAAGAAGATTCCGGGGGACGTGGATGACCGAGAAGTGGGGGGTTGCCTTTTTGGGGTACTATCTATGACAAGAGCACCGTATCAAGGTAATAAGTACTGTAGGAGCAAGTGCTAGGCTTAACAGATAGAGAATAGTGCAGAGGTGTTACAGATGTTATACTTATCCTGTACATGTACAGCTACAGAGCCAGGATGTGCAGATGTGTCAGAGATGTTATTCTTATCCTGGACGTGTATAGCTACAGAGCCAGGATGTGCAGAATTGTCAGAGATGTTATACTCATCGTGGACATGCACAGCTACAGATCCAGGATCTGCAGAGGTGTTGGAGATGTTATACTCATCCTGAACATGTACAGCTACAGAACCAGGATGTGCAGAGGTGTTACAGTTGTTATACTGATCCTGGACATGTACAGCTACAGAGCCAGGATGTGCAGAGGTGCCAGAGATGCTATGCTTATCCTGGACATGTATAGCTACAGAGCCAGGATGTACAGAGGTGTTAGAGATGTTATACTGATCCTGGACATGGACGGCTACAGAGCCAGGATGTGCAGAGGTGTTAGAGATCTTATACTCATCCTGGACATGCACAGCTACAGAGTAAGGATGCGTAGAGGTGTCAGAGATGTTATACTCATCCTTGACATGTACAGCTACAGAACCAGTATGTGCAGAGGTGTTACGGATGTTATACTGATCCTGGACATGTACAGCTACAGAGCCAGGATGTGCAGAGGTGTGAGAAATGTTATACTTATCCTGGACATGTACAGCTACAGAACCAGGATGTGCATAGGTGTTACAGAGGTTATACTGATCCTGGTTATGTACAGCTACAGAGCCAGGATGTGCAGAGGTGTCAGAGATGTTATACTCATCCTGGACATGTACAGCTACAGACCCACGATGTGCAGAGGTGTCAGAGATGTTATACTGATCCTGGACATGTATAGCTACAAAGCTAGGATGTGCAGAGGTGTTAGAGATGTTATACTGATCATGGAACTGTACAGCTACAGAGCCAGGATGTGCAGAGGTGTCAGAGATGTTATCCTGATCCTGGACATGTACAGCTACAGAGCCAGAAAGTGCAGAAGTGTTAGAGATTTTATACTGATCCTGGATAAGCACAACTACAGAGCCAGGATGTGCATAGGTGTTAGGGATGTTAGACTGATCCTGGACATGTACAGCTACAGGTCCAGGATATGCAGAGGTGTCATAGATGTTTTACGCATCCTGTATATGTACAGCTACAGAGCCAAGATGTGCAGATGTGTCAGAGATGGTATACTTATCCTGGAGATTTACAGTTACAGAACCAGGATGTGCAGAGGTGTCAGAGATGTTATACTGATCCTGGACATGGACAGCTACAGAGCCAGGATGTGCAGAGGTGTCAGAGATGTTTTACTTATCCGGTTCATGCACAGCTACAGAGACTGGATGTGCAGAGGTGTCAGAGATGTTATAGTCGTCCTGAACATGTACAGCTACAGAGCCAGGATGTACAGAGGTGTTAGAGATGTTATACTCGTCCTGGACATGTACAGCTACAGAGCCAAGATGTGCACAGGTGTTATAGATGTTATACCGATACTGGACATGTACAGCTACAGAGACAGGATGTGCAGAGGTGTTAGAGATGTTATACTCGTCCTGGACATGCACAGCTATAGAGCCAGGATGTGCAGAGGTGTTAGAGATCTTATTCTCATCCTGGACATGTACTGCTACAGAGCCAGGATGTGCATAGGTGTCAGAGATGTTATACTCATCCTGGACATGTACAGCCACAGAGCCAGTATGTGCAGTGGTGTCAGAGATGTTATACTGATCCTGGACATGTAGAGCTACAGTGACAGGATGTGCAGAGGTGTTACAGATGTTATAATTATCCTGTACATGTACAGCTACAGAGCCAGGATGTGTGTGCAGAGGTGTTACAGATGTTATACTGATCCTGGATATGTACAGCTACAGAGCCATGATGTGCAGAGGTGTTAGAGATGTTATACTGATCCTGGACATGTACAGCTACAGAGACAGGATGTGCAGAGGTGTTAGAGATGATATACTCATCCTGTACATGTACTGCTATAGAGCGAGGATGTGCAGAGGTGTTACAGATGTTATACTTATCTTGGACATGCACAGCTACAGAGCCAGGATGTGCAGAGGTGTTAGAGATGTTATACTCATCCTGGACATGCACAGCTACAAAGCCAGGATGTGCAGAGGTGTCAGAGATGTTATACTCATCCTGGACATGCACAGCTACAGAGCCAGGATGTGCAGAGGTGTCAGATATGTTATACTCATCCTAGACATGTACAGCTACAGAGCCAGGATGTGCAGAGATGTTAGAGATCTTATACTCATCCTGGACATGTACAGACACAGAGCCAGTATGTGCAGTGGTGTCAGAAATGTACTGATCCTGGACATGTACAGCTACAGAGACAGGATGTGCAGAGGTGTTACAGATGTTATACTTATCCTGTACATGTACAGCTAAAGAGCCAGGATGTGCAGAGGTGTTACAGATGTTATACTGATCCTGGATATGTACAGCTACAGAGACAGGATGTGCAGAGGTGTCAGAGATGTTATACTTATCCTGGACATGTACAGCTACAGATCCAGGATCTGCAGAGGTGTTGGAGATGTTATACTCATCCTGGACATGTACAGCTACAGAACCAGGATGTGCAGACATGTTACAGTTGTTATACTGATCCTGGACATGTACAGCTGCAGAGCCAGGATGTGCAGAGGTGCCAGAGATGCTATGCTTATCCTGGACATGTACAGCTACAGAGCCAGGATGTGCAGAGGTGTTAGAGATGTTATACTGATCCTGGACATGGACAGCTACAGAGCCAGGATGTGCAGAGGTGTTAGAGATCTTATACTCATCCTGGACATGCACAGCTACAGAGTAAGGATGCGTAGAGTTGTCAGAGATGTTATACTCATCTTGGACATGTACAGCTACAGAACCAGTATGTGCAGAGGAGTTAAAGATGTTATACTGATCCTGGACATGTACAGCTACAGAGCCAGGATGTGCAGAGGTGTTTGAAATGTTTTACATATCCTGGACATGTACAGCTACAGAGCCATGATGTGCAGAGGTGTCAGAGATGTTATACTTATCCTGGAGATGTACAGTTACAGAACCAGGATGTGCAGAGGTGTCAGAGATATTATACTGATCCTGGACAAGCACAGCTACAGAGCCAGGATGTGCAGAGGTGTCAGAGATGTTTTACTTATCCGGTTCATGCACAGCTACAGAGACTGGATGTGCAGAGGTGTCAGAGATGTTATAGTCGTCCTGAACATGTACAGCTACAGAGCCAGGATGTACAGAGGTGTTCGAGATGTTATACTCATCCTGGACATGTACAGCTACAGAGCCAAGATGTGCACAGGTGTTAGAGATGTTATACTCATCCTGGACACGTACAGCTACAGAGCCAGGATGTGCAGAGGTGTTATAGATGTTATACCGATCCTGGACATGTACAGCTACAGAGACAGGATGTGCAGAGGTGTTAGAGATGTTATAGTCATCCTGGACATGTACAGCTACAGGGCCAGGATGTGCAGAGGTGTCAGAGATGTTATACTCATCCTGGACATATACAGCTACAGAGCCAAGATGTGCACAGGTGTCAGAGATGTTATACTGATCCTGGACATGTGCAGCTACAGAGCCAAGATGTGCAGAGGTGTCAAAGAAGTTATACTGATCCTTGACATGTACAGCTACAGAGCCAGGATGTGCAAAGGTGTCAGAGATGTTATACGTATCCCTGACATGGACAGCTAGAGAGCCAGGATGTGCAAAGGTGTCAGAGATGTTATACTTGTCCTGGACATGCACAGCTACAGAGCCAGTATGTGCAGAGGTGTTAGAGATGTTATTCTGATCTTGGACATGTACAGCTACAGAGGCAGGATGTGCAGAGGTGTCAGAGATGTTATACTAATCCTGGACATGTACAGCTACAGAGCCAGGATGTGCGGAAGTGTTAGAGATGTTATACTCATCCTGGACATGTACAGCTACAGAGCCAGGATGTGCAGAGGTGTTAGAGATGTTATACTTATCCTGGATATGTACACCTACAGAGACAGGGTGTGCAGAGGTTTTAGAGATGTTATACTGATCCTGGATATGTACAGCTACAGAGCCAGGATGTGCAGAGTTGTTAGAGATGTTATACTGATCCAGGACATGTACAGCTATGGAGCCAAGATGTACAGAGATGTCAGGGATGTTATACTCATGCTGGACATGTACAGCTACAGGCCCAGGATGTGCAGAGGTGTCAGAGATGTTGTACTTATCCTGGACATGCACAGCTACAGAGACAGGATGTGCAGAGGTGTCAGCGATGTTATCGTCATCCTGGACATGCACAGCTACAGAGCCAGGATGTGCAGAGGTGTCAGAGATGTTCTTATCCTGGACATGCACAGCTTCAGAGCCAGGATGTGCAAAGTTGTCAGAGATGTTATACCTATCCTGGACATGTACAGCTACAGAGCCAGGATGTGCATAGGTGTTAGAGATGTTATACTGATCCTGGACATGTACAGTTACAGAGCCAGGATGTGCAGAGGTGTCAGAGATGTTATACTGATCCTGGACATGTACAGCTACAGAGCCAAGATGTGCACAGGTGTTACAGATGTTATACTCATCCTGGACATGTACAGCTACAGAGCCAGGATGTGTAGAGGTGTTACAGATGTTATACTGATCCTGGACATGTACAGCTACAGAACCAGGATGTGCAGAGGTGTTAGAGATGTTGTACTCATCCTGGACATGTACAGCTGCAGAGACAGGATGTGCAGAGGTGTCAGAGATGTTATTCTCATCCTGGACATGTAAAGCTACAGAGCCAGGATGTGCAGAGGTGTTACAGATGTTATACTTATCATGTACATGTACAGTTACAGAGCCAGGATGTGCAGAGGTGTTACAGATGTTATACTGATCCTGGGCATGTACAGCTACAGAGCCAGGATGTGCAGAGGTGTTAGAGATGTTATACTCATCCTGGACATGTAAAGCTACAGAGCCAGGATGTGCAGAGGTGTTACAGATGTTATACTTATCCTGTACATGTACAGCTACAGAGCCAGGATGTGCAGAGGTGTTACAGATGTTATACTGATCCTGGGCATGTACAGCTACAGAACCAGGATGAGCAGAGGTGTTAGAGATGTTATACTGATCCTGTACATGTACAGCTACAGAGACAGGATGTGCAGAGGTGTCAGAGATGTTATACTGATCCTGGACATGAACAGCTACAGAGCCAGGATGTGCAGAGGTGTTACAGATGTTATACTTATCCTGGACATGTACAGCTACAGAGCCAGGATGTGCAGTGGTGTTACATATGTTTTACTCATCCTGGACATGTACAGCTACAGAGACAGGATGTGCAGAGGTGTATGTGTTGTTATACTCATCCTGGACATGTACAGCTACAGAGAGACGATAAGCAGAGGTGTTAGAGATTTTATACTTATCCTGGACATGTACAGCTACAGAGACAGGGTGTGCAGAGGTTTTAGAGATGTTATACTGATCCCCTACATGTACAGCTACAGAGCCAGGATTTGCCGAGGTGTTAAAGATGTTATACTGATCCTGGACATGTACAGCTACAGAGCCAAGATGTGCAGACGTGTCAGAGATGTTATGCACATCCTGGACATGTACAGCTACAGAGCCAGGATGTGCAGAGATGTCAGAGATGTTATCCTCATCCTGGACATGCACAGCTACAGAGCAGGATGTGCAGAGGTGTCAGAGATGTTATCCTCATCCTGGACATGCACAGCTACAGAGCCAGGATGTGCAGAGGTGTCAGAGATGTACTTATCCTGGACATGCACAGCTACAGAGAGAGGATGTGCAGAGGAGTTAGAGATGTTATACTCATCCTGGACATGTACAGCTACAGAGCCAGGATGTGCAGATGTGTCAGAGATGTTATACTCATCCTGGACATGTACAGCTACAGAGCCAGGATGTGCAGAGGTGTCAGAGATGTTATAGTCATCCTGGACATGTACAGCTACAGAGACAGGATGTGCAAAGGTGTCAGAGATGTTGTAATTATCCTAGACATGCACAGCTATAGAGACAGGATGTGCAGAGGTGTCAGAGATGTTATACTTATCCTGGACATGTACAGCTACAGATCCAGGATCTGCAGAGGTGTTGGAGATGTTATACTCATCCTGGACATGTACAGCTACAGAACCAGGATGTGCAGACATGTTACAGTTGTTATACTGATCCTGGACATGTACAGCTACAGAGCCAGGATGTGCAGCAGTGCCAGAGATGCTATGCTTATCCTGGACATGTACAGCTACAGAGCCAGGATGTGCAGAGGTGTTAGAGATGTTATACTGATCCTGGACATGGACAGCTACAGAGCCAGGATGTGCAGAGGTGTTAGAGATCTTATACTCATCCTGGACATGCACAGCTACAGAGTAAGGATGCGTAGAGTTGTCAGAGATGTTATACTCATCTTGGACATGTACAGCTACAGAACCAGTATGTGCAGAGGAGTTAAAGATGTTATACTGATCCTGGACATGTACAGCTACAGAGCCAGGATGTGCAGAGGTGTTTGAAATGTTTTACATATCCTGGACATGTACAGGTACAGAGCCATGATGTGCAGAGGTGTCAGAGATGTTATACTTATCCTGGAGATGTACAGTTACAGAACCAGGATGTGCAGAGGTGTCAGAGATATTATACTGATCCTGGACAAGCACAGCTACAGAGCCAGGATGTGCAGAGGTGTCAGAGATGTTTTACTTATCCGGTTCATGCACAGCTACAGAGACTGGATGTGCAGAGGTGTCAGAGATGTTATAGTCGTCTTGAACATGTACAGCTACAGAGCCAGGATGTACAGAGGTGTTCGAGATGTTATACTCATCCTGGACATGTACAGCTACAGAGCCAAGATGTGCACAGGTGTTAGAGATGTTATACTCATCCTGGACACGTACAGCTACAGAGCCAGGATGTGCAGAGGTGTTATAGATGTTATACCGATCCTGGACATGTACAGCTACAGAGACAGGATGTGCAGAGGTGTTAGAGATGTTATAGTCATCCTGGACATGTACAGCTACAGGGCCAGGATGTGCAGAGGTGTCAGAGATGTTATACTCATCCTGGACATATACAGCTACAGAGCCAAGATGTGCACAGGTGTCAGAGATGTTATACTGATCCTGGACATGTGCAGCTACAGAGCCAAGATGTGCAGAGGTGTCAAAGAAGTTATACTGATCCTTGACATGTACAGCTACAGAGCCAGGATGTGCAAAGGTGTCAGAGATGTTATACGTATCCCTGACATGGACAGCTAGAGAGCCAGGATGTGCAAAGATGTCAGAGATGTTATACTTGTCCTGGACATGCACAGCTACAGAGCCAGTATGTGCAGAGGTGTTAGAGATGTTATTCTGATCTTGGACATGTACAGCTACAGAGGCAGGATGTGCAGAGGTGTCAGAGATGTTATACTAATCCTGGACATGTACAGCTACAGAGCCAGGATGTGCGGAAGTGTTAGAGATGTTATACTCATCCTGGACATGTACAGCTACAGAGCCAGGATGTGCAGAGGTGTTAGAGATGTTATACTTATCCTGGATATGTACACCTACAGAGACAGGGTGTGCAGAGGTTTTAGAGATGTTATACTGATCCTGGACATGTACAGCTACAGAGCCAGGATGTGCAGAGTTGTTAGAGATGTTATACTGATCCTGGACATGTACAGCTATGGAGCCAAGATGTACAGAGATGTCAGGGATGTTATACTCATCCTGGACATGTACAGCTACAGGCCCAGGATGTGCAGAGGTGTCAGAGATGTTGTACTTATCCTGGACATGCACAGCTACAGAGACAGGATGTGCAGAGGTGTCAGCGATGTTATCGTCATCCTGGACATGCACAGCTACAGAGCCAGGATGTGCAGAGGTGTCAGAGATGTTCTTATCCTGGACATGCACAGCTTCAGAGCCATGATGTGCAAAGTTGTCAGAGATGTTATACCTTTCCTGGACATGTACAGCTACAGAGCCAGGATGTGCATAGGTGTTAGAGATGTTATACTGATCCTGGACATGTACAGTTACAGAGCCAGGATGTGCAGAGGTGTCAGAGATGTTATACTGATCCTGGACATGTACAGCTACAGAGCCAAGATGTGCACAGGTGTTACAGATGTTATACTCATCCTGGACATGTACAGCTACAGAGCCAGGATGTGTAGAGGTGTTACAGATGTTATACTGATCCTGGACATGTACAGCTACAGAACCAGGATGTGCAGAGGTGTTAGAGATGTTGTACTCATCCTGGACATGTACAGCTGCAGAGACAGGATGTGCAGAGGTGTCAGAGATGTTATACTCATCCTGGACATGTAAAGCTACAGAGCCAGGATGTGCAGAGGTGTTACAGATGTTATACTTATCATGTACATGTACAGTTACAGAGCCAGGATGTGCAGAGGTGTTACAGATGTTATACTGATCCTGGACATGTACAGCTACAGAGACAGGATGTGCAGAGGTGTCAGAGATGTTATACTGATCCTGGACATGAACAGCTACAGAGCCAGGATGTGCAGAGGTGTTACAGATGTTATACTTATCCTGGACATGTACAGCTACAGAGCCAGGATGTGCAGTGGTGTTACATATGTTTTACTCATCCTGGACATGTACAGCTACAGAGACAGGATGTGCAGAGGTGTATGTGTTGTTATACTCATCCTGGACATGTACAGCTACAGATAGATGATAAGCAGAGGTGTTAGAGATTTTATACTTATCCTGGACATGTACAGCTACAGAGACAGGGTGTGCAGAGGTTTTAGAGATGTTATACTGATCCCGTACATGTACAGCTACAGAGCCAGGATTTGCCGAGGTGTTAAAGATGTTATACTGATCCTGGACATGTACAGCTACAGAGCCAAGATGTGCAGACGTGTCAGAGATGTTATGCACATCCTGGACATGTACAGCTAGAGAGCCAGGATGTGCAGAGTTGTCAGAGATGTTATCCTCATCCTGGACATGCACAGCTACAGAGCAGGATGTGCAGAGGTGTCAGAGATGTTATCCTCATCCTGGACATGCACAGCTACAGAGCCAGGATGTGCAGAGGTGTCAGAGATGTACTTATCCTGGACATGCACAGCTACAGAGAGAGGATGTGCAGAGGAGTTAGAGATGTTATACTCATCCTGGACATGTACAGCTACAGAGCCAGGATGTGCAGAGGTATCAGAGATGTTATAGTCATCCTGGACATGTACAGTTACAGAGACAGGATGTGCAAAGGTGTCAGAGATGTTGTAATTATCCTAGACATGCACAGCTATAGAGACAGGATGTGCAGAGGTGTCAGAGATGTTATACTTATCCTGGACATGTATAGCTACAGAGCCAGGATTTGCAGAGGAGTTAGAGATGTTATGCTCATCCTGGACATGTACAGCTACAGAGCCAGGATGTGCAGAGGTGTTAGAGATGTTATACTGATCCTGGACATGTACAGCTACAGAGCCAAGATGTTTAGAGGTGTCAGAGATGTTGCACACATCCTGGGCATGTACAGCTACAGAGCCAGGATGTGCAGAGGTGTTAGAGATGTTATACTCATCCTGGACATGTACAGCTACAGAGCCAGGATGTGCAGAGGTGTCAGAGATGTTGTACTTATCCTGGACATGCACAGCTGCAGAGACTGGATGTGCATAGGTGTTAGGGATGTTATCCTCATCCTAGACATGCACAGCTACAGAGCCAGGATGTGTAGAGGTGTCAGAGATGTTGTACTTATCCTGGACATGCACAGCTACAGAGACAGGATGTTCAGAGGTGTTAGAGATGTTATGCCCAACTTTCGTCCCATAGCACTGCTCTCCCCTATTGCAAAAATAATGGAAAAATGTATCCACAAATAGCTTATGAACCACCTTCTCCTTCACAACCTACTGGCAAACTGTCAACATGGATTTAGAACTTTTCTCATCACCTCTACTGTCTTGCTTTCCTTTACAAACTATATCAACGAAAACCGCAATAATGATATCCTCTCCTCTGCAGTCTTCGTAGACTTATCAAAAGCTTTTGACATGGTTAACCACCATATCCTTCTACACATCCTAAAGTCCCACTCACTAAATCTACTATCCATGAACTGGTTCACATCCTACCTAGAAAACAGACAGCAGGCTGTACTCTGGAAAAACACTCTATCTAATCACCTACTTATCTCATTAGGTGTCCCGTAAGGCACCATACTAGGCCCTCTCTTGTTTTCCATTTACATCAATGATCTCCACTCAGCCATTCCACTCTCCACATGTATTCAATACGCAGATGATTCTACTATTGTCTGCTCAGCCTCCTCTCTAGATGAACTACAATCCCAAACACAAAAAGCTTTCAATACAGTAGAAAACTGGTTCTCCAACCACTGCCTCTTACTAAATGCTAAAAAATCTAAACTTTTACTCTTCACACCTACCCAAAGGACTACCCCTTTACACTTCACCCTCACATCGAATAATGGCACCCTTATTTCCCCTGATCTGACCAATAAACTCTTAGGAGTCACAATTGACAATAACCTCAACTTTGACCCACACATAAATACCACAGTAAAAGTAGTCAACAGAAAATTAGGATCCCTCTATAGAATAAAACCATATCTAACACCATTAGCTAAATCCACTATAGCTAGAAATCATTTATTCTCAACCCTTCTTTATGCATCTCCCATCTACACTAAACTCTCCAAAAAGAACCTCAACAAACTAGCTATATCCTATAATAACATTGCCAGATTTGCTACTAGCTCCCCTTATAGAACTCATCACTGTCTTAATCTAAAAAAACTAGGCTGGTTTGAACTTCCAAATCTGATACAATTTCATCAACTCTCAATAACTCACAAGGCCCTTAATCAGCCCAACAATACTCCCATACTCTCTAGCTTTATTACACCATATAGTAATCTCAAAAATTTACGATCCTCAAACAAAATCCTAATGAATATAACTAAATCTAAAAACTTAGCAGGTGATTCCTTGTTCTCCAACTCTGTTGGAAAAGTATGGAATCAGTTACCACCTGATCTTACATCCCAGACCTCTCTCCCACTTTTTAAAAGACATCTAAAACACTACTTCTTAAAATACCTTAATATCCTTTTCTCTCATATAAATTATATAAGTGTACTATCAAACTAAGACCTAGTAAGATTTGTTCAAAAAAAATTATTCTTCAATATCTTTATATAGAATTTATAATATAACTCTCTGTTATAATTATAGCTGTTTAAAACTGTTTTTGATGTCATCATTATTGCTGCATAGGACTGTCTCTCTGCTTTTTCTTAGATTGTATGGTATTTCCTGGAGCTTTTCTCCCCGGGCCTCTACTGAAAATGGACATATATCCAGTTAGACTAGCCCGGTCAACAAATGTAAAATAAAATAAAATAAAATAAATAAATAATAGAGATGTTATACTCATCCTGGAGATGTACAGCTACAGAACCAGGATGTGCAGAGGTGTTAGAGATGTTATTCTCATCCTGGACATGTACAGCTACAGAGCCAGGATGTGCAGAGGTGTTAGAGATGTTAAACTCATCCTGGACATGTACAGCTACAGAGACAGGATGTGCAGAGGTGTTACAGATGTTATACTCATCCTGGACATGCACAGCTACAGAGCCAGGATGTGCAGAGGTGTTACAGATGTTATACTGATCGTGGACATGTACAGCTACAGAGCCAGGATGTGCTGAGGTGTCAGAGATGCTATACTCATCCTGGACATGTACAGCTACAGAGCCAGGATGTGCAGAGGTGTTAGAGATGTTATACTGATCCTGGACATGTACAGCTACAGAACCAGGATGTGCAGAGGAGTCAGAGATGTTATACTCATCCAGGACATGTACAGCTACAGAACCAGGATGTGCAGAGGGGTTACAGATGTTATACTGATCCTGGAAATGTACAGCTACAGAGCCAGGATGTGCAGAGGTGTCAGAGATGTTATACTTATGCTGGACATGTACAGCTACAGAGCCAGGATGTGCAGACGTGTCAGAGATGTTATCCTGATCCTGAACATGTACAGCTACAGAGCCAGGATGTGCAGACGTGTTAGAGATTTTATACTGATCCTGGATATGCACAACTACAGAGCCAGGATGTGCATAGGCGTTAGGGATGCCTAACAATTCTTATAGAGTCAATGATGGTCTTCCTGTTCAGGATTCAGATTTACATAATGTAAATGAAGTGGATAATGAAGAATTTCCCCCATTACGTAGGTCTGAGAGACTGATGTCTAAAAACCCTGTCAGTTACAACTCAAAAAACTACAGGGGGAAGGGGGACCACTTTACTTGGAGGGACAGATAAGTGGACCAGTAGATCATTTTACAAGTGATGGAAACAAATTCACTTATAACAATTTTAACATTTTTAATTATTCGCATATCACACTCACTAAGTCTCATTTTGGTTTATTTTCTAAAGGTTTTGGTTTTGTTCCACAACGTAAAACTAACATTTTTAGGTTACTTGTTGATATTAAGTTGTTCATTAGGAAGAAAAATTTGGAATTATTTTTCAATGGGAAGCAAACAACAACTGCAACAAATGAATTGGTACGCAAGAGTCATTTCAATCCCCCCTTGCACCCCCAACTCAAGAATTTTGAATTATCATTAGAAAGGGAATTGAGAAATGGTTTGAAGAAAGATTATATACATTCTAACCTTACTAGTGGTGAAGAGGATATATTAGAAACCTTGAGTAATGACAGAGAAGTACGGGTTATGAAACCTGACAAGGGTGGGGGGGTTGTTTTTATGGACCGTAACATGTATGAAGGAAAGATGTTAAATTCATTAAATGACACCAGTAAATATAGTGTCACTTCTATAAATGAGATTAATGTCGCATATAAGAAAATTCAGGCAGCACTTAATGATTTAGTGTTTGAAGGTTTGATTGACCTCAAGACTTTCAAATTTTTACATGTTGAGAAGCCTAGGATTCCAACTATATTTGGAATCCCCAAGGTACATAAGGACCATTCAAATCCACCCCTTAGACTCATTGTCTCTTCTGAAGGCTCGGTTACGGCACCCCTTGCCAGGTATATAGACTTTAAAATTAAGTATATAGTTAATGAAAATGAAAACATTTTGAAGGATTCCTGGCACTTTTTAACTAAAATAAAGCCCCATTTGTATGGTGAGACAGTTGGATTTGGGACCCTTGATGTTGTTGATTTATTCACGAGTATACCCCATGATACAGGTTTAGCTTGGTTTGAAGAAATGTTATTGCCCCTCAAAAGAATATCTCACAACGAATTTAGAACCATATTGATTTTAATGGAAATAGTACTGAAAAATAATTTCTTAGTCTTTGAGGGAGAATATTACAGGCAAACAAAAGGCGTGGCGATGGGAGCACACTGTGCACCTACCTACGCCAATATTATCATGGCTTATTGGGAGAACAAATACGTCCTGATACCTAGGTTTGAGAACAAGTGGACATTATATGTTAGGTTTTTGGATGACTTGTGTTTTCTTTGGAAGGGTACCCTAGAAGAGTTTGAAATTTTTGTTGAATATTTAAACAGTACTACGACCTTTCTTCAGTTCACCAAACATTTTAACACTACTAAAGTGAATTATTTGGATGTACATTTGGAAAAAAGAGATGATTCCTTTGTGTCTAGTGTGTATAGGAAGAAAACTTTCTCGAATACATACTTACATTTTTCAAGTTCTCACCCATTCTACCAGAAAAGAAGTGTCTTAAAAGGACAAGCAGTTAGAATATGTAGAATGACATCTGATGACACCTTGTTCATCAATGAATGTGACTATTTGAAGTCCATGTTTTTGGACAGGGGTTACCCTATTGACATGATAGATGAGATATTTCATGATGTTGCTGAAGGAAGAAAAGGTAGATTTGCACCTATATTAGGTAAGGAATTTAATGTGTTCAACACCAGGATTACTAATAATACCCCTAATAATGGTCACCCCTCAGGCCTTATTACAACGTATGATGGACAGGCTGGTAGGGTGAGAAAGATTTTTGACAGGGAATGGAACAACTTTGCAAAGGTGTCCGATTTGAGATATATTTTTGATAAAGGTATAAAATATATCTACAAAAGGGGTTGTAATATAAAAGGTGTACTTGAAAAGGCTAGTAAAACTAAGCGTTTAGATGAGAACAGAAAGAAGAAACATGGACTTTTTAGATGTGGGGCTTGTTCTTATTGTAAGAATTTGATTACTGGTAGTACTTATTTCCTGGCAGCTCGTAATAGGACACTATCTCTAGGTGCCTTTGCCAATTGTAATACCAACGGTATTATTTATATTGCTTTATGTGGGAGATGTGAAGCATTTTATATTGGCAAAAGTGAGAGAAAAATCAAACAGAGAATATACGAGCACCTTTATGATATCAGGACTAAACGTGACACTAATTCATTGTACAAGCATACCCTTATTTGTGATGGAGCATTTTTAATTTTTTTGTACTAGAGGTGGTCCCATTAGATCCTAGGGGTGGTTGTTGGGAGACCTTGGTTGCATACAGGGAATTATATTGGCAAATAGTTTTAGAATCTAACAAATTCCCAGGCTTAAATGACATGATTAGTTTGGCTCCTGTTCTGAAAATGAGATCAGCTAAACTTTAAACTCAGAATGTGCAATTTGAAGTACATTTTACTACAGCTGCTATTATTGCTTTTAAACTATTTAATTCAAATTCATTGCTTTTTAATTTTGGAACAATATTATTTTTCTCCACTAGAGGGCATTATAAGACCACAGAAAATATAACATGAAGTGCACATAATATTTACATTTTTCAATTTTTTTAACATCTTGTGTATTGATGTTTGTATATGGACTTCAAGTTCATTAACTTTTACATGTATATAAATTGTTTTTTAAAAAATCACACTGTTTTTAAAAATCACACTGTTTTATAAGGTTTTATAAGGTTTTGGTTTTGTCATTGTTGGTAGATTTAATGTGTTCATTAATTATTAATTTATTCATGATGTAGTGATTTCTATTGGTGTATTTGAATTTCTAATGGAGTATTTAATTGTCATTTAGATGAGTGTTAACTATTCTGATGACGTTTTTGACGAAACGTGAAGCTTACTGTGTGTACGTCTGGTTCATTTTTAATAAACTGGGAGATTTGGATTACTGCTCGAGCTGGTTATTGCTGACTACAACCTTATAGCATTATAAGCCTTTCAGCCCTAATTTTGGCACTATCGCTGGGTTTTTGGTGCATGGTTTTGCATTACTAAATCTAAAAACTTAGCAGGTGATTCCTTGTTCTCCAACTCTGTTGGAAAAGTATGGAATCAGTTACCACCTGATCTTACATCCCAGACCTCTCTCCCACTTTTTAAAAGACATCTAAAACACTACTTCTTAAAATACCTTAATATCCTTTTCTCTCATATAAATTATATAAGTGTACTATCAAACTAAGACCTAGTAAGATTTGTTCAAAAAAAATTATTCTTCAATATCTTTATATAGAATTTATAATATAACTCTCTGTTATAATTATAGCTGTTTAAAACTGTTTTTGATGTCATCATTATTGCTGCATAGGACTGTCTCTCTGCTTTTTCTTAGATTGTATGGTATTTCCTGGAGCTTTTCTCCCCGGGCCTCTACTGAAAATGGACATATATCCAGTTAGACTAGCCCGGTCAACAAATGTAAAATAAAATAAAATAAAATAAATAAATAATAGAGATGTTATACTCATCCTGGAGATGTACAGCTACAGAACCAGGATGTGCAGAGGTGTTAGAGATTTTATACTCATCCTGGACATGTACAGCTACAGAGCCAGGATGTGCAGAGGTGTTAGAGATGTTATACTCATCCTGGACATGTACAGCTACAGAGACAGGATGTGCAGAGGTGTTACAGATGTTATACTCATCCTGGACATGCACAGCTACAGAGCCAGGATGTGCAGAGGTGCCAGAGATGTTATACTCATCCTAGACATGTATAGCTACAGAGCCAGGATGTGCAGAGGTGTTAGAGATCTTATACTCATCCTGATCATGTACAGCCACAGAGCCAGTATGTGCAGTGGTGTCAGAGATGTTATACTGATCCTGGACATGTACAGCTCCAGAGACAGGATGTGCAGAGGTGTTACAGATGTTATACTTATCATGTACATGTACAGCTACAGAGCCAGGATGTGCTGAGGTGTCAGAGATGCTATACTCATCCTGGACATGTACAGCTACAGAGCCAGGATGTGCAGAGGTGTTAGAGATGTTGTACTGATCCTGGACATGGACAGCTACAGAGCCAGGATGAGCAGAGGTGTTACAGATGTTATACTCATCCTGGACATGCACAGCTACAGAGTAAGGATGCGCAGAGGTTTCAGATATATTATACTGATCCTGGACATGTACAGCTACAGAGCCAGGATGTGCAGAGGTGTCAGAGATGTTATACTGATCCTAGACATGTACAGCTACAGAACCAGGATGTGCAGAGGAGTCAGAGATGTTATACTCATCCAGGACATGTACAGCTACAGAACCAGGATGTGCATAGATGTTACAGAGGTTATACCAATCCTGGCAATGTACAGCTACAGAGCCAGGATGTGCAGAGGTGTCAGAGATGTTAACCTGATCCTGGACATGTACAGCTACAGAGCCAGGATGTGCAGACGTGTTAGAGATTTTATACTGATCCTGGATATGCACAGCTACAGAGCCAGGATGTGCATAGGTGTTAGGGATGTTAGACTGATCCTGGACATGTACAGCTACAGATCCAGGGTGTGCAGAGGTGTCAGAGATGTTTTACGCATCCTGTATATGTATAGCTACAGAGCCAGGATGTGCAGAGGTGCTTGAAATGTTATACATATCCTGGACATGTACAGCTACAGAGCCATGATGTGCAGATGTGTTAGAGATGTTATACTCATCCTGGAGATGTACAGCTACAGAACCAGGATGTGCAGAGGTGTCAGAGATGTTTTACTTATCCGGTTCATGCACAGCTACAGAGACAGGATGTGCAGTGGTGTCAGAGATGTTATAGTCGTCCTGGACATATACAGCTACAGAGCCAGGATGTGCAGAGGTGTTAGAGATGCTATACTCATCCTGGACATGTACAGCTACAGAGCCAAGATGTGCACAGGTGTTAGAGATGTTATACTCATCCTGGACACATACAGCTACAGAGCCAGGATGTGCAGAGGTGTTATAGATGTTATAACAATCCTGGAGATGTACAGCTACAGAACCAGGATGTGCAGAGGTGTCAGAAATGTTATACTGATCTTGGACATGTACAGCTACAGAGCCAGGATGTGCAGAGGTGTTAGCGATGTTATAGTGATCCTGGACATGCACAGCTATAGAGCCAGGATGTGCACAGGTGTTAGAGATCTTATACTCATCCTGGACATGTACAGCTACAGAGCCAGGATGTGCCAAGGTGTCAGAGATGTTATACTCATCCTAGAGATGTACAGCTACAGAGCTAGGATGTGCAGAGGTGTTAGAGATCTTATACTCATCCTGGACATGTACAGCCACAGAGCCAGTATGTGCAGTGGTGTCAGAGATGTTATACTGATCCTGGACATGTAGAGCTATAGAGACAGGATGTGCAGAGGTGTTACAGATGTTATACTTATCCTGTACATGTACAGCTACAGAGCCAGGATGTGTGTGCAGTGGTGTTACAGATGTTATACTGATCCTGGATATGTACAGCTACAAAGCCATGATGTGCAGAGGTGTTAGAGATGTTATACTGATCCTGGACATGTACAGCTACAGAGACAGGATGTGCAGAGGTGTTAAATATGTTATACTCATCCTGGACATATACAGCTACAGAGCCTTAATGTGCAGAGGTGTTACAGATGTTATGCTTATCTTGGACATGCACAGCTACTGAGCCAGGATGTGCAGAGGTGTCAGAGATGTTGTCCTGATCCTGGACATGTACAGCAACAGAGCCAGGATGTGCAGACATGTTAGAGATTTTATACTGATCCTGGATATGCACAACTACAGAGCCAGGATGTGCATAAGTGTTAGGGATGTTAGACTGATCCTGGACATGTACAGCTACAGATCCAGGGTGTGCAGAGGTGTCAGAGATGTTTTACGCATCCTGTATAGATATAGCTACAGAGCCAGGATGTGCAGAAGTGTTTGAAATGTTATACATATCCTGGACATGTACAGCTACAGAGCCATGATGTGCAGAGGTGTCAGAGATGTTATACTCATCCTGGAGATGTACAGCTACAAAACCAGGATGTGCAGAGGTGTCAGAGATTTTATACTGATCCTGGTCATGCACAGCTACAGAGCCAGGATGTGCAGAGGTGTCAGAGATGTTTTACTTATCTGGTTCATGCACATCTACAGAGACAGGATGTGCAGTGGTGTCAGAGATGTTATAGTCGTCCTGGACATGTACAGCTACAGAGCCAGGATGTGCAGAGGTGTTAGAGATGTTATACACATCCTGGACATGTACAGCTACAGAGCCAAGATGTGCACAGGTGTTAGAGATGTTATACTCATCCTGGACACGTACAGCTACAGAGCCTGGATGTGCACAGGTGTTATAGATGTTATGCCAATCCTGGAGATGTACAGCTACAGAGACAGGATGTGCAGAGGTGTTACAGATGTTATACTGATTCTGGACATGTACAGCTACAGAGCCAGGATGTGCAGAGGTGTCAGAGATGTTATAGTCATCCTGGACATGTGCAGCTTCAGGACCAGGATATGCAGAGGTGTTAGAGATGTTATTCTGATCCTGGACATGTACAGCTACAGAGCAAGGATGTGCAGAGGTGTCAGAGATGTTATTCTTATCCTGGACATGTACAGCTACCGAGACAGCATGTGCAGAGGTGTTAGAGATGTTATACTGATCTTGGACATGTACAGCTACAGAGCCAGGATCTGCAGAGGTGTCAGAGATGTTATACTAATACTGGACATGTACAGCTACAGAGTCAGGATGTGCGGTAGTGTCAGAGATGTTATACTCATCCTGGACATGTACAGCTACAGAGCCAGGATGTGAAAGGTGTCAGAGATGTTGTAATTATCCTAGACATGGACATACATAGAGACAGGATGTGCCGAGGTGTCAGAGATGTTATACTCATCCTGGACATGTACAGCTACAGAGACAGGACGTGCAGAGGAGTTAGAGATGTTATACTTATCCTGGATATGTACACCTACAGAGACAGGGTGTGCAGAGGTTTTAGAGATGTTATACTGATCCTCGACATGTACAGCTACAGAGCCAGGATGTGCAGAGTTGTTAGAGATGTTATACTGATCCTGGACATGTACAGCTACAGAGCCAAGATGTGCACAGGTGTCAGGGATGTTATACTCATCCTGGACATGTACAGCTACAGATCCAGGATGTGCAGAGGTGTCAGAGATGTTATCGTCATCCTGGACATGCACAGCTACAGAGCCAGGATGTGCAGAGGTGTCAGAGATGTACTTATCCTGGACATGCACAGCTACAGAGCCAGGATGTGCAGAGTTGCCAGAGATGTTATACCTATCCTGGACATGTACAGCTACAGAGCCAGGATGTGCAGAGGTTTTAGAGATGTTATACTGATCCTGGACATGTACAGCTATAGAGACAGGATGTGCAGAGGTTTTAGAAATGTTATACTGATCCTGTACATGCACAGCTACAGAGCAAGGATGCGAGAGGTGTTATAGATGTTATACATATCCTGGACATGTACAGCTACAGAACCATGTTGTGCAGAGCTGTCAGAGATGTTATACTCATCCTGGACATGTACAGCTACAGAACCAGGATGTGCAGAGGTGTTAGAGATGTTATACTGATCCTGGATAGGCACAGCTATAAAGCCAGGATGTGCAGAGGTGTTTGAGATCTTGTACTCATCTTGGACATGTACAGCTACAGAGCCAGGATGTGCAGAGGTGTCAGAGATGTTATACTCATCCTAGACATGTGCAGCTACAGAGCCAGGATGTGCCGAGGTGTCAGAGATGTTATACCCATCCTAGACATGTACAGCTACAGTGCCAGGATGTGCAGAGGTGTGAGAGATCTTATACTCATCCTGGACATGTACAGCTACAGAGCCAAGATGTGCACAGGTGTTAGAGATGTTATACTCATCCTGGACATGTACAGCTGCAGAGCCAGGATGTTTAGAGGTGTTACAGATGTTAGACTGATCCTGGACATGTACAGCTACAGAGACAGGATGTGCAGAGGTGTTAGAGATGTTATACTCATCCTGGACATGTACAGCTGTAGAGCCAGGATGTGTAGAGGTGTTACAGATGTTATACATATCCTGGACATGTACAGTTACAGAACCATGTTGTGCAGAGGTGTTATACTCATCCTGGACATGTACAGCTACAGAACCAGGATGTGCAGAGGTGTCAGAAATGTTATACTGATCCTGGACATGTACAGCTTCAGAGCCAGGATGTGCAGAGGTGTTAGAGATGTTATACTGATCCTGGACATGCACAGCTATAGAGCCAGAATGTGCAGAGGTATTAGAGATCTTATACTCATCCTGGACATGTACAGCTACAGAGCCAGGATGTGCAGAGGTGTCAGAGATGTTATACTCATCCTAGACATGTACAGCTACAGAGCCAGGATGTGCTGAGGTGTCAGAGATGTTATACTCATCCTAGACATGTACAGCTACAGTGCCAGAATGTGCAGCGGTGTTAGAGATCTTATACTCATCCTGGACATGTACAGCCACAGAGCCAGGATGTGCCGAGGTGTCAGAGATGTTATACTGATCCTGGACATGTAGAGCTACAGTGACAGGATGTGCAGAGGTGTTAC
This sequence comes from Protopterus annectens, assembly GCF_019279795.1. Classification (NCBI taxonomy): domain Eukaryota; kingdom Metazoa; phylum Chordata; order Ceratodontiformes; family Protopteridae; genus Protopterus; species Protopterus annectens. The sequence goes on from NC_056733.1 coordinate 946,420,315, forward strand.
AGATGTTATAATTATCCTGTACATGTACAGCTACAGAGCCAGGATGTGTGTGCAGAGGTGTTACAGATGTTATACTGATCCTGGATATGTACAGCTACAGAGCCAGGATGTGCAGTGGTGTTAGAGATATTATACTGACCCTAGACATGTACAGCTACAGAGACAGGATGTGCAGAGGTGTCATAGTTGTTATACTCATCCTGGACATGTACAGCTACAGAGCCAGGATGTGCAGAAGTGTCAGAGATGTTATACTCATCGTGGACATGCACAGCTACAGATCCAGGATCTGCAGAGGTGTTGGAGATGTTATACTCATCCTGGACATGTACAGGTACAGAATCAGGATGTGCAGCGGTGTTACAGATGTTATATTCATCCTGGACATGTACAGCTACAGAGCCAGGATGTGCAGAGGTGTCACAGATGCTATACTCATCCTGGACATGTACAGCTACAGAACCAGGATGTGCATAGTTGTTACAGAGGTTATACTGATCCTGGTTATGTACAGCTACAGAACCAGGATGTGCAGAGGTGTCAGAGATGTTATACTGGTCCTGGACATGTACAGCTACAAAGCTAGGATGTGCAGAGGTGTTATAGATGTTATACTGATCATGGAACTTTACAGCTACAGAACCAGGATGTGCAGAGGTGTCAGAGATGTTATCCTGATCCTGGACATGTACAGCTACAGAGCCAGGATGTGCAGAAATGTTAGAGATTTTATACTGATCCTGTATATGCACAACTACAGAGCCAGGATGTGCATAGGTGTTAGGGATGTTAGACTGATTCTGGACATGTACAGCCACAGATCCAGGATATGCAGAGGTGTCAGAGATGTTTTACGCATCCTGTATTTGTACAGCTACAGAGCCAGGATGTGCAGAGGTGTTTGAAATGTTTTACATATCCTGGACATGTACAGCTACAGAGCCATGATGTGCAGAGGTGTCAGAGATGTTATACTCATCCTGGAGTTGTACAGTTACAGAACCAGGATGTTCAGAGGTGTCAGAGATGTTATACTGATCCTGGACATGCACAGCTACAGAGCCAGGATGTGCAGAGGTGTCAGAGATGTTTTACTTATCCGGTTCATGCACAGCTACAGAGACTGGATGTGCAGAGGTTTCAGAGATGTTATAGTCGTCCTGAATATGTACAGCTACAGAGCTAGGATGTGCAGAGTTGTTAGAGATGTTATACTCATCCTGGACATGTACAGCTACAGAGCCAAGATGTACACAGGTGTTAGAGATGTTATACTGATCTTGGATATGTACAGCTACAGAGCCAGGATGTGCAGTGGTGTTAGAGATATTATACTGACCCTGGATATGTACAGCTACAGAGACAGGATGTGCAGAGGGGTCAGATATGTTATACTGATCCTGGACATGTACAGCCACAGAGCCAGGATGTGCAGAAGTGTCAGAGATGTTATACTCATCATGGACATGCACAGCTACAGATCCAGGATCTGCAGAGGTGTTGGAGATGTTATACTCATCCTGGACATGTACAGCTACAGAACCAGGATGTGCAGAGGTGTCAGAGATGTTATACTAATCCTGGACATGTACAGCTACAGAGCCAGGATGTGCAGAGGTGTCAGAGATGTTATCCTCATCCCAGACATGCACAGCTACAGAGCCGGATGTGCAGAGGTGTCAGAGATGTTATACTTATCCTGGACATGTACAGCTACAGGGCCAGGATGTGCAGAGGTGTTACAGATGTTATACTTATTCTGGACATGTACAGCTACAGATCCAGGATGTGCAGAGGTGTCAGAGATGTTATACTTATCCTGGACATGGACAGCTAGAGAGCCAGGATGTGCAGAGGTGTTAGAGGTGTTATACTGATCTCTGGCATGTACAGCTACAGAGCCAGGATGTGCAGAGGTGTCATAGATGTTATACTAATCCTGGACATGTACAGCTATAGAGCCAGGATGTGCGGAAGTGTCAGAGATGTTATACTCATCCTGGCACTGTACAGCTACAGGGCCAGGATGTGCAGAGGTGTTAGAGATGTTATACTTATCCTGGACATGTACAGCTACAGGGCCAGGATGTGCAGAGGTGTTACAGATGTTATACTTATTCTGGACATGTACAGCTACAGATCCAGGATGTGCAGAGGTGTCAGAGATTTTATACTTGTCCTGGACATGGACAGCTAGAGAGCCAGTATGTGCAGAGGTGTTAGAGGTGTTATACTGATCTCTGGCATGTACAGCTACAGAGCCAGGATGTGCAGAGGTGTCATAGATGTTATACTAATCCTGGACATGTACAGCTATAGAGCCAGGATGTGCGGAAGTGTCAGAGATGTTATACTCATCCTGGCACTGTACAGCTACAGGGCCAGGATGTGCAGAGGTGTTAGAGATGTTATACTTATCCTGGATATGTACACCTACAGAGACAGGGTGTGCAGAGGTTTTAGAGATGTTATACTGATCCTGGACATGTACAGCTACAGAGCCAAGATGTACAGAGATGTCAGGGATGTTATACTCATCCTGGACATGTACAGCTACAGACCCAGGATGTGCAGAGGTGTCAGAGATGTACTTATCCTGGACATGCACAGCTACAGAGACAGGATTTGCAGACGTGTCAGCGATGTTATCGTCATCCTGGACATGCACAGCTACAGAGCCAGGATGTGCAAAGTTGTCAGCGATGTTATACCTATCCTGGACATGTACAGCTACAGAGCCAGGATGTGCAGAGGTGTTAGAGATGTTATACTGATCCTGGACATGTACAGTTACAGAGCCAGGATGTGCAGAGGTGTCAGAGATGTTATACTGATCCTGGACATGTACAGCTACAGAGCCAAGATGTGCACAGGTGTTAGAGATGTTATACTCATCCTGGACATGTACAGCTACAGAGCCAGGATGTTTAGAGGTGTTACAGATGTTATACTGATCCTGGACATGTACAGCTGCAGAGACAGGATGTGCAGAGGTGTCAGAGATGTTATACCCATCCTGGACATGTACAGCTACAGAGACAGAATGTGCAGAGGTGTCAGAGATGTTATTCTCATCCTGAACATGTAAAGCTACAGCGCCAGGATGTGCAGAGGTGTTACAGATGTTATATTTATCCTGTACATGTACAGCTACAGAGCCAGGATGTGCAGAGGTGTTACAGATGTTATACTGATCCTGGGCATGTACAGCTACAGAGCCAGGATGTGCAGAGGTGTTAGAGATGTTATACTCATCCTGGACATGTACAGCTACAGAGACAGGACGTGCAGAGGAGTTAGAGATGTTATACTTATCCTGGATATGTACACCTACAGAGACAGGGTGTGCAGAGGTTTTAGAGATGTTATACTGATCCTCGACATGTACAGCTACAGAGCCAGGATGTGCAGAGTTGTTAGAGATGTTATACTGATCCTGGACATGTACAGCTACAGAGCCAAGATGTGCACAGGTGTCAGGGATGTTATACTCATCCTGGACATGTACAGCTACAGATCCAGGATGTGCAGAGGTGTCAGAGATGTTATCGTCATCCTGGACATGCACAGCTACAGAGCCAGGATGTGCAGAGGTGTCAGAGATGTACTTATCCTGGACATGCACAGCTACAGAGCCAGGATGTGCAGAGTTGCCAGAGATGTTATACCTATCCTGGACATGTACAGCTACAGAGCCAGGATGTGCAGAGGTTTTAGAGATGTTATACTGATCCTGGACATGTACAGCTATAGAGACAGGATGTGCAGAGGTTTTAGAAATGTTATACTGATCCTGTACATGCACAGCTACAGAGCAAGGATGCGCAGAGGTGTTATAGATGTTATACATATCCTGGACATGTACAGCTACAGAACCATGTTGTGCAGAGCTGTCAGAGATGTTATACTCATCCTGGACATGTACAGCTACAGAACCAGGATGTGCAGAGGTGTTAGAGATGTTATACTGATCCTGGATAGGCACAGCTATAAAGCCAGGATGTGCAGAGGTGTTTGAGATCTTGTACTCATCTTGGACATGTACAGCTACAGAGCCAGGATGTGCAGAGGTGTCAGAGATGTTATACTCATCCTAGACATGTGCAGCTACAGAGCCAGGATGTGCCGAGGTGTCAGAGATGTTATACCCATCCTAGACATGTACAGCTACAGTGCCAGGATGTGCAGAGGTGTGAGAGATCTTATACTCATCCTGGACATGTACAGCTACAGAGCCAAGATGTGCACAGGTGTTAGAGATGTTATACTCATCCTGGACATGTACAGCTGCAGAGCCAGGATGTTTAGAGGTGTTACAGATGTTAGACTGATCCTGGACATGTACAGCTACAGAGACAGGATGTGCAGAGGTGTTAGAGATGTTATACTCATCCTGGACATGTACAGCTGTAGAGCCAGGATGTGTAGAGGTGTTACAGATGTTATACATATCCTGGACATGTACAGTTACAGAACCATGTTGTGCAGAGGTGTTATACTCATCCTGGACATGTACAGCTACAGAACCAGGATGTGCAGAGGTGTCAGAAATGTTATACTGATCCTGGACATGTACAGCTTCAGAGCCAGGATGTGCAGAGGTGTTAGAGATGTTATACTGATCCTGGACATGCACAGCTATAGAGCCAGAATGTGCAGAGGTATTAGAGATCTTATACTCATCCTGGACATGTACAGCTACAGAGCCAGGATGTGCAGAGGTGTCAGAGATGTTATACTCATCCTAGACATGTACAGCTACAGAGCCAGGATGTGCTGAGGTGTCAGAGATGTTATACTCATCCTAGACATGTACAGCTACAGTGCCAGAATGTGCAGCGGTGTTAGAGATCTTATACTCATCCTGGACATGTACAGCCACAGAGCCAGGATGTGCCGAGGTGTCAGAGATGTTATACTGATCCTGGACATGTAGAGCTACAGTGACAGGATGTGCAGAGGTGTTACAGATGTTATAATTATCCTGTACATGTACAGCTACAGAGCCAGGATGTGTGTGCAGAGGTGTTACAGATGTTATACTGATCCTGGATATGTACAGCTACAGAGCCAGGATGTGCAGTGGTGTTAGAGATATTATACTGACCCTAGACATGTACAGCTACAGAGACAGGATGTGCAGAGGTGTCATAGTTGTTATACTCATCCTGGACATGTACAGCTACAGAGCCAGGATGTGCAGAAGTGTCAGAGATGTTATACTCATCGTGGACATGCACAGCTACAGATCCAGGATCTGCAGAGGTGTTGGAGATGTTATACTCATCCTGGACATGTACAGGTACAGAATCAGGATGTGCAGCGGTGTTACAGATGTTATATTCATCCTGGACATGTACAGCTACAGAGCCAGGATGTGCAGAGGTGTCACAGATGCTATACTCATCCTGGACATGTACAGCTACAGAACCAGGATGTGCATAGTTGTTACAGAGGTTATACTGATCCTGGTTATGTACAGCTACAGAACCAGGATGTGCAGAGGTGTCAGAGATGTTATACTGGTCCTGGACATGTACAGCTACAAAGCTAGGATGTGCAGAGGTGTTATAGATGTTATACTGATCATGGAACTTTACAGCTACAGAACCAGGATGTGCAGAGGTGTCAGAGATGTTATCCTGATCCTGGACATGTACAGCTACAGAGCCAGGATGTGCAGAAATGTTAGAGATTTTATACTGATCCTGTATATGCACAACTACAGAGCCAGGATGTGCATAGGTGTTAGGGATGTTAGACTGATTCTGGACATGTACAGCCACAGATCCAGGATATGCAGAGGTGTCAGAGATGTTTTACGATCCTGTATTTGTACAGCTACAGAGCCAGGATGTGCAGAGGTGTTTGAAATGTTTTACATATCCTGGACATGTACAGCTACAGAGCCATGATGTGCAGAGGTGTCAGAGATGTTATACTCATCCTGGAGTTGTACAGTTACAGAACCAGGATGTTCAGAGGTGTCAGAGATGTTATACTGATCCTGGACATGCACAGCTACAGAGCCAGGATGTGCAGAGGTGTCAGAGATGTTTTACTTATCCGGTTCATGCACAGCTACAGAGACTGGATGTGCAGAGGTTTCAGAGATGTTATAGTCGTCCTGAATATGTACAGCTACAGAGCTAGGATGTGCAGAGTTGTTAGAGATGTTATACTCATCCTGGACATGTACAGCTACAGAGCCAAGATGTACACAGGTGTTAGAGATGTTATACTGATCTTGGATATGTACAGCTACAGAGCCAGGATGTGCAGTGGTGTTAGAGATATTATACTGACCCTGGACATGTACAGCTACAGAGACAGGATGTGCAGAGGGGTCAGATATGTTATACTGATCCTGGACATGTACAGCCACAGAGCCAGGATGTGCAGAAGTGTCAGAGATGTTATACTCATCATGGACATGCACAGCTACAGATCCAGGATCTGCAGAGGTGTTGGAGATGTTATACTCATCCTGGACATGTACAGCTACAGAACCAGGATGTGCAGAGGTGTCAGAGATGTTATACTAATCCTGGACATGTACAGCTACAGAGCCAGGATGTGCAGAGGTGTCAGAGATGTTATCCTCATCCCAGACATGCACAGCTACAGAGCCGGGATGTGCAGAGGTGTCAGAGATGTTATACTTATCCTGGACATGTACAGCTACAGGGCCAGGATGTGCAGAGGTGTTACAGATGTTATACTTATTCTGGACATGTACAGCTACAGATCCAGGATGTGCAGAGGTGTCAGAGATGTTATACTTATCCTGGACATGGACAGCTAGAGAGCCAGGATGTGCAGAGGTGTTAGAGGTGTTATACTGATCTCTGGCATGTACAGCTACAGAGCCAGGATGTGCAGAGGTGTCATAGATGTTATACTAATCCTGGACATGTACAGCTATAGAGCCAGGATGTGCGGAAGTGTCAGAGATAAGTTATACTCATCCTGGCACTGTACAGCTACAGGGCCAGGATGTGCAGAGGTGTTAGAGATGTTATACTTATCCTGGACATGTACAGCTACAGGGCCAGGATGTGCAGAGGTGTTACAGATGTTATACTTATTCTGGACATGTACAGCTACAGATCCAGGATGTGCAGAGGTGTCAGAGATTTTATACTTGTCCTGGACATGGACAGCTAGAGAGCCAGTATGTGCAGAGGTGTTAGAGGTGTTATACTGATCTCTGGCATGTACAGCTACAGAGCCAGGATGTGCAGAGGTGTCATAGATGTTATACTAATCCTGGACATGTACAGCTATAGAGCCAGGATGTGCGGAAGTGTCAGAGATGTTATACTCATCCTGGCACTGTACAGCTACAGGGCCAGGATGTGCAGAGGTGTTAGAGATGTTATACTTATCCTGGATATGTACACCTACAGAGACAGGGTGTGCAGAGGTTTTAGAGATGTTATACTGATCCTGGACATGTACAGCTACAGAGCCAAGATGTACAGAGATGTCAGGGATGTTATACTCATCCTGGACATGTACAGCTACAGACCCAGGATGTGCAGAGGTGTCAGAGATGTACTTATCCTGGACATGCACAGCTACAGAGACAGGATTTGCAGACGTGTCAGCGATGTTATCGTCATCCTGGACATGCACAGCTACAGAGCCAGGATGTGCAAAGTTGTCAGCGATGTTATACCTATCCTGGACATGTACAGCTACAGAGCCAGGATGTGCAGAGGTGTTAGAGATGTTATACTGATCCTGGACATGTACAGTTACAGAGCCAGGATGTGCAGAGGTGTCAGAGATGTTATACTGATCCTGGACATGTACAGCTACAGAGCCAAGATGTGCACAGGTGTTAGAGATGTTATACTCATCCTGGACATGTACAACTACAGAGCCAGGATGTTTAGAGGTGTTACAGATGTTATACTGATCCTGGACATGTACAGCTGCAGAGACAGGATGTGCAGAGGTGTCAGAGATGTTATACCCATCCTGGACATGTACAGCTACAGAGACAGAATGTGCAGAGGTGTCAGAGATGTTATTCTCATCCTGAACATGTAAAGCTACAGCGCCAGGATGTGCAGAGGTGTTACAGATGTTATATTTATCCTGTACATGTACAGCTACAGAGCCAGGATGTGCAGAGGTGTTACAGATGTTATACTGATCCTGGGCATGTACAGCTACAGAGCCAGGATGTGCAGAGGTGTTAGAGATGTTATACTCATCCTGGACATGTAAAGCTACAGTGCCAGGATGTGCAGAGGTGTTACAGATGTTATACTTATCCTGTACATGTACAGCTACAGAGTCAGGATGTGCAGAGGTGTTACAGATGTTATACTGATCCTGGGCATGTACAGCTACAGAGCCAGGATGTGCAGAGATGTTAGAGATGTTATACTGATCCTGGACATGTACAGATACAGAGCCAGGAAGTGCAGAGGTGTTACATATGTTTTACTCATCCTGGACATGTACAGCTACAGAGACAGGATGTGTAGAGGTGTATGTGATGTTATACTCATCCTGGACATGTACAGCTACAGAGAGACGATAAGCAGAGGTGTCAGAGATGTTATACTGATCCCGGACATGAACAGCTACAGAGCCAGGATGTGCAGAGGTGTTAAAGATGTTATACGTAGCCTGGACATGTACAGCTACAGAGACAGGGTGTGCAGAGGTTTTAGAGATGTTATACTGATCCCGTACATGTACAGCTACAGAGCCAGGATGTGCAGAGGTGTTAAAGATGTTATACTGATCCTGGACATTTACAGCTACAGAGCCAATATGTGCAGATGTGTCAAAGATGTCATACACATCCTGGACATGTACAGCTACAGAGCCAGGATGTGCAGAGGTGTCAGAGATGTTATACTTATCCTGGACATGCACAGCTACAGAGCCAGGATGTGCAGAGCTGCCAGAGATATTATACTCATCCTGGACATATACAGCTACAGAGCCAGGATGTGCAGAGGTGTTACAGGTGTTTTACTCATCCTGGACATGTACAGCTACAGAGACAGAATGTGCAGAGGTGTTAGAGATGTTATACTCATCCTGGACATATACAGCTACAGAGCCAGGATGTGCAGAGGTGTATGAGATGTTATCCTAATCCTGGACATGTACAGCTACAGAGCCAGGATGTGCAGAGGTGTCAGAGATATTATACTCATCCTGGACATATACAGCTACAGAGCCAGGATGTGCAGAGGTGTCAGAGATGTTATACCCATTCTGGACATATACAGCTTCAGAGCCAGGATGTGCAGAGGTGTTACAGATGTTTTACTCATCCTGGACATGTACAGCTACAGAGACAGAATGTGCAGAGGTGTTACAGATGTTTTCCTCATCCTGGACATGTACAGCTACAGAGACAGAATGTGCAGAGGTGTATGAGATGTTATCCTAATCCTGGACATGTACAGCTACAGAGCCAGGATGTGCAGAGGTGTCAGAGATGTTATACTCATCCTGGACATGTACAGCTACAGAACCAGGATGTGCAGAGGTGTTACAGATGTTATATTGATCCTGGACATTTACAGCTACTTGGCCAGGATGTGCAGAGGTGTCAGAGATGTTATACTGATCCTGGACATGTACAGCTACAGAGCCAGGATGTGCAGAGGTGTCGGAGATGTTATAGTCATCCTGGGCATGTACAGCTACAGAGCCAGGATGTGCAAAGGTGTCAGAGATGTTGTAATTATCCTAGACATGCGCAGCTATAGAGACATGATGTGCAGAGATGTCAGAGATGTTATACTTATCCTGGACATGTACAGCTACAGAGCCAGGATTTGCAGAGGTGTTAGAGATGTTATCCTCATCCTGGACATGTACAGCTACAGAGAGATGATGAGCAGAGGTGTTTGAGATGTTATACTTATCCTGGACATGTGCAGCTACCGGGACAGGGTGTGCAGAGGTTTTAGAGATGTTATACTGATCCTGGACATGTACAGCTACAGAGCCAGGATGTGCAGAGGTGTTAGAGATGTTATACTGATCCTGGACATGTACAGCTACAGAGCCAAGATGTGCAGAGGTGTCATAGATGTTATACTCATCCTGGGCATGTACAGCTACAGAGCCAGGATGTGCAGAGGTGTCAGAGATGTTATACTCATCCTGGACATATACAGCTACAGAGCCAAGATGTGCAGAGGTGTTACAGATGTTTTACTCATCCTGGACATGTACAGCTACAGAGACAGAATGTGCAGAGGTGTATGAGATGTTATCCTAATCCTGGACATGTACAGCTACAGAGCCAGGATGTGCAGAGGTCTCAGAGATGTTATATTTATCCTGGCCATGTACAGCTACAGAGGCAGGATTTGCAGAGGTGTTAGAGATGTTATCCTCATCCTGGACATGTACAGCTACAGAGAGATGATGAGCAGAGGTGTTTGAGATGTTATACTTATCCTGGACATGTGCAGCTACAGGGACAGGGTGTGCAGAGGTTTTAGAGATGTTATACTGATCCCGGACATGTACAGCTACAGAGCCAGGATGTGCAGAGGTGTTAGAGATGTTATACTGATCCTGGACATGTACAGCTACAGAGCCAAGATGTGCAGAGGTGTCAGAGATGTTATACGCATCCTGGGCATGTACAGCTACAGAGCCAGGATGTGCAGAGGTGTCAGAGATGTTGTACTTATCCTGGACATGCACAGCTGCAAAGACAGGATGTGCATAGGTGTTAGGAATGTTATCCTCATCCTGGACATGCACAGCTAAAGAGCCAGGATGTGTAGAGGTGTCAGAGAAGTTGTTCTTATCATGGACATGCACAGCTACAGAGACAGGATGTTCAGAGGTGTTAGAGATGTTATGCCCAACTTTCGTCCCATAGCACTGCTCTCCCCTATTGCAAAAATAATGGAAAAATGTGTCCACAAATAGCTTATGAACCACCTTCTCCTTCACAACCTACTGGCAAACTGTCAACATGGATTTAGACCTTTTCTCAGCACATCTACTGCCTTGCTTTCCTTTACAAACTATATCAACGAAAACCACAATAATAATATCCTCTCCTTTGCAGTCTTCGCAGACTTATCAAAAGCTTTTGACATGGTTAACCACCATATCCTTCTACACATCCTAAAGTCCCACTCACTAAATCTACTATCCATGAACTGGTTCACATCCTACCTAGAAAACAGACAGCAGGCTGTACTCTGGAAAAACACTCTATCTAATCACCTACTTATCTCATTAGGTGTCCCGCATGGCACCATACTAGGCCCTCTCTTGTTTTCCATTTACATCAATGATCTCCACTCAGCCATTCCACTCTCCACATGTATTCAATACGCAGATGATTCTACTATTGTCTGCTCAGCCTCCTCTCTAGACGAACTACAATCCCAAACACAAAAAGCTTTCAATACAGTAGAAAACTAGTTCTCCAACCACTGCCTCTTACTAAACGCTAAAAAATCTAAACTTCACACCTACCCAAAGGACTACCCCTTTACACTTCACCCTCGCATCGAATAATGGCACCCTTATTTCCCCTGATCTGACCAATAAACTCTTAGGAGTCACAATTGACAATAACCTCAACTTTGACCCACACATAAATACCACAGTAAAAGTAGTCAACAGAAAATTAGGATCCCTCTATAGAATAAAACCATATCTAACACCATTAGCTAAATCCACTATAGCTAGAAATCATTTATTCTCAACCCTTCTTTATGCATCTCCCATCTACACTAAACTCTCCAAAAAGAACCTCAACAAACTAGCTATATCCTATAATAACATTGCCAGATTTGCTACTAGCTCCCCTTATAGAACTCATTACTGTCTTAATCTAAAAAACTAGGCTGACTTGAACTTCCATATCTGATACAATTTCATCAACTCTCAATAACTCACAAGGCCCTTAATCAGCCCAACAATACTCCCATACTCTCTAGCTTTATTACACCATATAGTAATCTCAAAAATTTACGATCCTCAAACAAAATCCTAATGAATATAACTAAATCTAAAAACTTAGCAGGTGATTCCTTGTTCTCCAACTCTGTTGGAAAAGTATGGAATCAATTACCACCTGATCTTACATCCCAGACCTCTCTCCCACTTTTTAAAAGACATCTAAAACACTACTTCAATAACCAGTGGTTATGCTCCTGTTGTAACCCTGACTAACATTTTCTTGTCTCTGACCTTCTACCTTCTCTAAATACTAAACTTCTTAAAATACCTTAATATCCTTTTCTCTCATATAAATTATGTAAGTGTACTATCAAACTAAGACCTAGTAAGATTTGTTCAAAAAAAATATTCTTCAATATATTTATATAGAATTTATAATATAACTCTCTGTTATAATTATAGCTGTTTAAAACTGTTTTTGATATCAACATTATTGCTGCATAGGACTGTCTCTATGCTTTTTCTTACATTGTATGGTATTTCCTGGAGCTTTTCTCCCTGGGCCTCTACTGAATATGGACATATATCCAGTTAGACTAGCCCGGTCAACAAATGTAAGATAAAATAAAATAAAATAAATAAATAATAGAGATGTTATACTCATTCTGGAGATGTACAGCTACAGAACCAGGATGTGCACAGGTGTTAGAGATGTTATACTCATGCTGGACATGTACAGCTACAGAGCCAGGATGTGCAGAGGTGTCAGAGATGTCATACTCATCCTGGACATGTACAGCTACAGAGACAGGATGTGCAGAGGTGTCAGAGATGTTATACTCATCCTGGACATGTACAGTTACAGAGACAGGATGTGCAGAGGTGTCAGTGATGTTATACTCATCCTGGACATATACAGCTACAGAGCCAAGATGTGCACAGGTGTCAAGGATGTTATACTGATCATGGACATATACAGCTACAGAGAAAGGATGTGCAGAGGTGTCAGAGATGTTATACACATCCTGGACATGCACATCTACAGAGTCAGGATGCGCAGAGGTGTTACAGATGTTATACTTATCCTGTACATGTACAGCTACAGAGCCAGGATGTGCAGAGGTGTTACAGATGTTATACTGATCCTGGACATGTACAGCTACAGAGCCAGGATGTGCAGAGGTGTCAGAGACGTTATAATCATACTGGACATGTATAGCTACAGAGACAGGATGTGCAGAGGTGTCAGAGATGTTATCCTCATCCTGGACATGTACAGCTACAGAGCCAGGATGTGCAGAGGTGTTACAGATGTTATACTGATCCTGGACATGTACAACTACAAAGCCAGGATGTGCAGAGGTGTTAGAGATGTTATACTCATCCTGGATATGTACAGCTACAGAGCCAGGATATGCAGAGGTGTTACTGATGTTATACTGATCCTGGACATGTACAGCTAGAGAGCCAGGATGTGCAGAGGTGTCAGAGATGTTATACTCATCCTGGACATGTACAGCTACAGAGCCAGGATGTGCAAAGGTGTCGGAGATGTTATACTCTTTGTGGACATGCACAGCTACAGAGCCAGGATGTGCAGCGGTGTTAGGGATGTTATACTCATCCTGGACATGCACAGCTACAGAACCAGGATGTGCAGATGTGTTACAGATGCTATACTCATCCTGTACATGTACATCTACAGAGCCAGGATGTGCAGAGTTGTCAGAGTTGTTATACTCATCCTAGACATGTACAGCTACAGAATCAGGATGTGAAGAGGTGTTATAGATGTTATACTGATCCTGGACATGTATAGCTACAGAGCCAGGATGTGTAGAGGTGTCAAAGATGTTATACTCATCCTGGCCATGTACAGCTACAGAGCCAGGATGTGCAGATGTGTCACATATGTTGTACTTATCCTGGACATGCACAGCTACAGAGACAGGATGTGCAGATATGTTATACTCATCCTGGACATGTACAGCTACAGTGCCAGTATGTGCAAAGGTGTTACATATGTTATACTGATCCTGGACATGTACACCTACAGAGACAGGATGTGCAAAGGTGTAAGAGATGTTATACTCATCCTTGACATGTACAGCTACAGAACCAGGATGTGCAAAGGTGTTACAGATGTTATACTGATCCTGGACATGTACAGCTACACAGACAGGATGTGCAGAGGTGTTATAAATGTTATACTCATCCTGGACATGTACAGCTACAGGGCCAAGATGTGCACAAGTGTTAGAGATGTTATACTCATCCTGGACATGTACATCTACAGAGCCAGGATGTGCAGAGGTCTTACAGATGTTATACTGATCCTGGACATGTACAGCTACAGAACCATGATGTGCAGAGGTGTCAGAGATGTTATACTCATCATGGACATGCACAGGTACAGAGCCAGGATGTGCAGAGGTGTTAGAGATGTTATACTCATCCTGGACATGCACATCTACATAGCCAGGATGTGCAGAGGTGTTACAGATGCTATTCTGATCCTGGACATGTACAGCTAGAGAGCCAGGATGTGCAGAGGTGTCAGAGATGTTATACTCATCCTGGACATGTACAGCTACAGAGCCAGGATGTGCAGAGGTGTTTGAGTTGTTATACTCATCTTGGACATGTACAGCTACAGAACCAGGATGTGCAGAGGTGTTACAGATGTTATACTGATCCTGGACATGTACAGCTACAGAGCCAGGATGTGCAGAGGTGTCAGATAAGTTAAATTAATGCTGTACATGTACAGCTACACAGCCAGGATGTGTAGAGGTGTCAGAGATGTTATACTCATCCTGGACATGTACAGCTATAGAGACAGGATGTGCAGAGGTGTCTGAGATGTTATACTTATCCTGGACATGTACAGCTACAGAGCCAGGATGTGCACAGTTGTCAGAGATGTTATACTCATTCTGGACGTGTACAGCTACAGAGCCAGGATGTGCAGAGGTGTTACAGATGTTAAACTGATCCTGGACATATACAGCTACAGGGCCAGGATGCGCAGGTGTGTTAGAGATGTTATCCTCATCCTGGACATGTACAGCTACAGAGACAGGATGTGCAGAGGTGTTACAGATGTTATACTGATCCTGGACATGTACAGCTACAGAGCCAGGATGTGCATTGATGTCAGAGATGTTATACTCATCCTGGACATGTAAAGCTACAGAGCTAGGATGTGCAGAGGTGTTACAGATGTTATACTGATGCTGGACATGTACAGCTAGAGAGGCAGGATGTGCAGAGGTGTCAGAGATGTTATACTCATCCTGGACATGTACAGCTACTGCGTCAGGATGTGCAGAGGTGTTGGAGATGTTATACTCCTCATGGACATGCACAGCTACAGATCCAGGATGTGCAGAGGTGTTAGAGATGTTATACTCATCCTGGACATGTAAAGCTACAGAGCCAGGATGTGCAGAGGTGTTACAGATGTTATACTTATCCTGTACATGTACAGCTACAGAGCCAGGATGTGCAGCGGTGTTAGAAATGTTATACTCATCCTGGACATGTACAGCTACAGAGCTAGGATGTGAAGAGGTGTTACAGATGTTATACTGATCCTGGACATGTACAGCTGCAGAGCCAGGATGTGCAGAGGTGTTACAGATGTTATACTGATCCTGGACATGTACAGCTACAGAGCCAGGATGTGCAGAGGTGTCAAATAAGTTATACTCATCCTGGACATGTACAGCTACACAGCCAGGATATGGAGAGGTCAGAGATGTTATACTCATCCTGGACATGTACAGCTACAGAGTGAAGATGTGCACAGGTGTTAGTGATGTTATACTCATCCCGGACATGTACAGCTACAGAGCCATGATGTGCAGAGGTGTTACAGATGTTATTCTGATCCTGGACATGTACAGCTAACAGAGCGAGGATGTGCAGAAGTGTTAGGAGATGTTATATTGATCCTGGACTTGTACAGCTACAGAGACAGGATGTGCATTGGTGTTACAGATGTTATCCTGATCCTGGACATGTACAGCTACAGAGACAGGATGTGCAGAGGTGTAATAGATGTTATACTCATCCTGGACATGTACAGCTACAGAACCAAGATGTGCAGAGGTGTCAGAGATGTTATACTGATCCTGGACATGTACAGCTACAGAGCCAGGATGTGCAGAGGTGTCAGAGATGTTATACTCATCCAGGACATTTACAGCTACAGAACAAGGATGTGCGGAGGTGTCAGAGATGTTATACTGATCCTGGAAATGTACAGCTACAGAGCCAAGATGTGCAGAGGTGTCATAGATGTTAAACTCATCCTGGACATGTACAGCTACAGAGACAGGATGTGCAGAGGTGTAATAGATGTTATACTCATCCTGGACATGTACAGCTACAGAACCAAGATGTGCAGTGGTGTCAGAGATGTTATACTGATTCTGGACATATACAGCTACAGAGACAGGAAGTGCAGTTTGTTCAGAGATGTTATACTCATCCTGGACATGTACAGCTACAGATCCAGGATGTGCAGAGGTGTTAGAGATGTTATACTCATCCTGGACATGTAAAGCTACAGAGACAGGATGTGCAGATGTGTTAGAGATGTTATACTGATCCTGGACATATACAGCTACAGATGCAGGATGTGCAGAGGTGTTAAAGATGTTATACTGATCCTGGACATATACAGCTACAGATGCAGGATATGCAGAGGTGTTAAAGATGTTACACTGATTCTGGACTTGTACAGCTACAGAGCCATGATGTTCAGAGGTGTCAGTTATGTTATACTCATCCTGGACATGTACAGCTACAGAGACAGGATGTGCAGAAGTGTTAGAGATGTTATACTCATCCTGGACATGCACAGCTACAGAGCTAGGATGTGCAGAGTTGTTATAGATGTTATACCTATCCTGGACATGTACAGGTGCAGAGCCAGGATCTGCAGAGGTGTCAGAAATGTTATACTGATCCTGGACATGTACAGCTACAGAGGAATGATGTGCAGAGGTGTTAGAGATGTTATACTGACCCTGGACATGTACAGCTACAGAGACAAGATGTGCAGAGTTGTCAGAGATGTTATACTCATCCTGGACATGTACAGCTACAGAGCCAGGATGTGCATATGTGTTACAGATGCTATACTTATCCTGGTCATGTACAGCTACAGAGCCAGGATGTGCAGAGGGTTTAGAGATGTTATACTGATCCTGGACATGCACAGCTCCAGAGCCAGGATGTGCAGAGGTGTTACAGATGTTATACTTATCCTTTACATGTACAGCTACAGAGCCAGGATGTGCAGAGGTGCTACAGATGTTATACTCATCCTGGACATGTACAGCTAACAGAGTGAGGATGTGCAGAAGTGTTAGAGATGTTATACTGATCCTGGATATGTACAGCTACAGAGACAAGATGTGTAGAGGTGTCAGAGATGTTATACTCATCCTGGACATGTACAACTACAGAGCCTGGATGTGCAGAGGTGCTACATATGTTATACTCATCCTGGAAATGTACAGCTACAGAGCAAGGAGGTTCAGAGGTGTCAGAGATGTTATACTTATCCTGAACATGTACAGCTACAGAGCCAGGATGTGCAGACGTGTCAAACATGTTATACGCATCCTGGACATGTACTGCTGCAGAGCCAGGATGTGCAGAAGTGTTAGAGATCTTATACTGATCCTGGATATGCACACCTACATAGCCAGGATGTGCAGAGGTTTTAGAGATGTTATACTGATCCTGGACATGTACAGCTACAGAGCCAAGATGTGCAGAGGTGTCAGAGATGTTATACTCATCCTGGACATGTACAGCTACAGAGACAGGATGTGCAGAGGTGTCAGAGATGTTGTACTTATCCTGGACATGCACAGCTACAGAGACAGGAAGTGCAGAGTTGTCAGAGATGTTATGCTCATCCTGGACATGTACAGCTATAGAGCCAGGATGTTCAGAGGTGTTAGAGATGTTATACTGATCCTGGACATGTACAGCTACAGAGCCAGGATATGCAGAGGTCAGAGAGGTTATACTGATCCTGTATATGTACAGCTACAGAGCCAAGATGTGCACAGGTGTTAGAGATGTTATACTCATCCTGGACATGTACAGCTACAGAGCCAGGATGTGCAGAGGTGTTACAGATGTTATACTGATCCTGGACATGTACAGCTACAGAGCCAGGATGTGTAGAGGTGTCAGAGATGTTATACTCATCCTGGACATGTACAGCTACAGCACCAGGATGTGCAGAGGTGTCAGAGATGTTATACTGATCCTAGGCATGTACAGCTACAGAGCCAGGATGTGTAGAGGTGTCAGAGATGTTGTATTATCCTGGACATGTACAGCTATAGCGCCATGATGTGCAGAGGTGTCAGAGATGTTATACTCATCCTGGACATGTACAGCTACAGAGATAGGATGTGGAGAGGTGTCAGAGATATTATACTCATCCTGGACAAATACAGCTACCGAGCCAAGATGTGCACAGGTGTCAGAGATGTTATACTGGTCCTGGACATGTACAGCTACAGGGACAGGATGTGCAGAGGTGTCAGAGATGTTATACTCAACCTGGACATGCACAGCTACAGAGACAGGATGTGCAGAGTTGGTAGAGATGTTAACCCTATCCTGGACATATACAGGTACAGAGCCAGGATGTGCAGAGGTGTCAGAAATGTTATACTGATCCTGGACATGTACAGCTACAGAGCCATGATGTGCAGAGGTGTTACAGATGTTATACTGATCCTGGACATGTACAGGTAACAGAGCGAGGATGTGCAGAAGTGTTAGAGATGTTATACTGATCCTGTACATGTACAGCTACAGAGCGATGATGTGCAGAGGTGTTAGAGATGTTATACTGATCCTGGACATGT
Source organism: Protopterus annectens (assembly GCF_019279795.1). NCBI lineage: Eukaryota > Metazoa > Chordata > Ceratodontiformes > Protopteridae > Protopterus > Protopterus annectens. Next base: position 946,439,136 of record NC_056733.1, read on the forward strand.
ACAGCTACAGAGACAGGATGTGCAGAGGTGTCAGAGATGTTATACTTATCCTGGACATGCACAGCTACAGAGCCAGAATGTGCAGAGGTGTTACAGATGTTATACTTATCCTGTACATGTACAGCTACAGAGCCAGGATGTGCAGAGGTGTTACAGATGTTATACTCATCCTGGACATGTACAGCTACAGAGTCAGGATGTGCAGAGGTGTCAGAGATGTTATACTCATCCTGGACATGTACAGCTACAGAGCCAGGATGTTCAGAGGTGTCAGAGATATTATACTTATCCTGGACATGTACAGCTACAGAGCCAGGATGTGCAGAGGTGTCAGAGATGTTATACTCATCCGGGACATGTACAGCTGCAGACTCAGGATGTGCAGAGGTGTTACAGATGTTATACTGATCCTGGACATGTACAGCTACAGGGCCAGGATGTGCAGTTGTGTCAGAGATGTTATACTCATCCTGGACATGTACAGCTGCAGATCCAGGATGTGCAGAGGTGTTACAGATGTTATACTGAACCTGGACATGTACAGCTACAGAACCAGGATGTGCAGTGGTGTCACAGATGTTATACTCATCCTGGACATGTACAGCTACAGAGCCAGGATGTGCAAAGTTGTTACAGATGTTATACTGATCCTGGACATGTACAGCTACAGAGCCAAGATGTGCATAGGTTTCAGAGATGTTATACTCATCCTGGACATGTACTGCTACAGAGCCAGGATGTGCAGAGGTGTCAGAGATGTTATACTCATCATGGACATGCACAGCTACAGAGCCAGGATGTGCAGAGGTGTTATAGATGTTATACTCATCCTGCACATGCACAGCTACAGAGCCAGGATGTGCAGTGGTGTTACAGATGCTATACTCATCCTGCACATGTACAGCTACAGAGACAGGATGTGCAGTGGTGTCAGAGATGTTATACTCATCCTGGACATGTATAGCTACAGAGCCAGGATGTGCAGAGGTGTTACAGATGTTATACTGATCCTGGAGATGTACAGCTACAGGGCCAGGATGTGTAGAGGTGTCAGATATGTTATCCTTAACCTGGACATGTACATCTACAGAGCCAGGATATGCAGAAGTGTTACAGATGTTATATTTATCTTGGACATGCACAGCTACAGAGCCAGGATGTGCAGAGGTGTTAGAGATGTTATAGTCATCCTGGACATGCGCAGCTACAGAGCCAAGATGTGCAGAGGTGTTAGAGATGTTATACTGATCTTGGACATGTACAGCTACAGAGCCAGGATGTGCAGAGGTGTCACAGATGTTATACTCATCCTGGACATGAGCAGCTACAGAGCCAGGATGTGCAGAGGTGTCAGAGATGTTATACTCATCCTGGACATGTACAGCTACAGATACAGGATGTGCAGAGATGTTACAGATGTTATACATATCCTGGATATGTACAGCTATAGAGACAGGATGTGCAGAGGTGTCAGAGGTGTTATACTGATCCTAGACATGCACAGCTACATAGCCAGGATGTGCAGAGGTGTTTAGAGATGTTATCCTCATCCTGGACATGTACAGCTACAGAGCGAAGATGTGCAGAGGTGTCAGAGATGTTACACATATCCTGGACATGTACAGCTACAGAGCCATGATGTGCAGAGTTGTCAGAGATGTTATACTCATCCTGGACATGTACCAGTACAGAGACAGGATGTGCAGAGGTGTCAGAGATGTTATACTCATCCTGGACATGTACAGCTACAGGGCCAGGATCTGCAGAGGTGTTAGAGATGTTATACTCATCTTGGACATGTACACCTACAGAACCAGGATGTGCAGAGGTGTTACAGATGCTATCCTGATCCTGGACATGTACAGCTAGAGAGCCAGGATGTGCAGAGGTGTCAGAGATGTTATACTCATCCTGGACATGTACAGCTACAGAGCCAGGATGTGCAGAGGTGTCAGAAATGTTATACTCATCATGAACATGCTCATCTACAGAGCCAGGATGTGCAGAGGTGTCAGAGATGGTATACTCATCATGGACATGCACAGCTACAGAGCCAGGATGTGCAGAGGTGTTTGAGTTGTTATACTCATCTTGGACATGTACAGCTACAGAACCAGGATGTGCAGAGGTGTTACAGATGTTATACTGATCCTGGACATGTACAGCTACAGAGCCAGGATGTGCAGAGGTGTCAGATAAGTTAAATTCATGCTGTACATGTACAGCTACACAGCCAGGATGTGTAGAGGTGTCAGAGATGTTATACTCATCCTGGACATGTACAGCTATAGAGACAGGATGTGCAGAGGTGTCAGAGATGTTATACTTATCCTGGACATGTACAGCTACAGAGCCAGGATGTGCACAGTTGTTAGAGATGTTATACTCATCCTGGACATGTACAGCTACAGAGCCAGGATGTGCAGAGGTGTTACAGATGTTAAACTGATCCTGGACATATACAGCTACAGGGCCAGGATGCGCAGGTGTGTTAGAGATGTTATCCTCATCCTGGACATGTACAGCTACAGAGACAGGATGTGCAGAGGTGTTACAGATGTTATACTGATCCTGGACATGTACAGCTACAGAGCCAGGATGTGCATTGATGTCAGAGATGTTATACTCATCCTGGACATGTAAAGCTACAGAGCTAGGATGTGCAGAGGTGTTACAGATGTTATACTGATGCTGGACATGTACAGCTAGAGAGGCAGGATGTGCAGAGGTGTCAGAGATGTTATACTCATCCTGGACATGTACAGCTACTGAGCCAGGATGTGCAGAGGTGTTGGAGATGTTATACTCCTCGTGGACATGCACAGCTGCAGATCCAGGATGTGCAGAGGTGTTAGAGATGTTATACTCATCCTGGACATGTAAAGCTACAGAGCCAGGATGTGCAGAGGTGTTACAGATGTTATACTTATCCTGTACATGTACAGCTACAGAGCCAGGATGTGCAGCGGTGTTAGAAATGTTATACTCATCCTGGACATGTACAGCTACAGAGCTAGGATGTGATAGGTGCTACAGATGTTATACTGATCCTGGACATGTACAGCTACAGAGCCAGGATGTGCAGAGGTGTCAAATAAGTTATACTCAGCCTGGACATGTACAGCTACAGAGCCAGGATGGGCAGAGGTGTTAGAGATGTTATACTGATCCTGGACATTTACAGCTACAGAGCCAGGATGTGCAGACGTGTCAGAGATGTTATACTCATCCTGGACCTGTACAGCTACAGAGCCAGGATGTGCAGAGGTGTCAGAGATGTTATACTCATCGTGGACATGCACAGCTACAGAGTCAGGATGTGCAGAGTTGTCAGAGATGTTATACTCATCCTGGACATGTACAGCTACAGAGCCAGGATGTGCAGAAGTGTCAGAGATGTTATACTCATCGTGGACATGCACAGCTACACAGCCAGGATGTGCAGAGGTGTTGGAGATGTTATACTCATCCTGGGCATGTACAGCTACAGAACCAGGATGTGCAGAGGTGTTACAGATGTTATACTGATCCTGGACATGTTGGAGGGACAGATTCATTTCCCAGACGCTCCCCTCACTCCGGAATAGAATCCCAATTCATGTTAGACATAGCCCCTCGCTGACCCTCTTCAAGTGAAATCTGGACGCGTGGATGGGAAATTGCAAATTCACCCCTGGGATCTCGTCTGTGTCCCTGCTAGACAGAGGCACAGTAAACTAATCTTAAAAGGGTACCTTCTGTGACCTACTTTACAGAGGCAAAGTAGGCTAATCTAATAGGGAGGTGGAAGCCAAATACACTCTGGCTAGGCTTATAAATGCCCTAGGGCAGATAGCCTAGTATCTGCCTATGAACCTATGAACCTGTAAAAACTTCTGAAATTACTAGAAACACAACTGGCAACATGACTGCAATCACCACTCACCAATTTATTCAAGCACTTTTTGCCCAAAACATATAGTTGAACTTCATCAGATGAAACACACTATTACTAAACAAGCTTAAATAGAGCTGAAGGAGTCAGCTGATTGCCCTACTTTTCAAAACGTTAAAGACACAACATTTAAAATTGTAACGTACAATTATCTTTCCTATTGTTATTTTAGATAGAAACAGCAGCAGAACTTACTTAAAATATATTTAAAAAAATGACTGTAATTCCAAAATGATAGTATATGTGGAAAAATGTCAATGTTGTGAATCATTCTACATCGATAAAACCAAATGTAGACTGAGAGACAGGGCATATGAGCATATATACAGTATTAATAAGCACAAACTAGATAATGCCCTGGCAAAACACATTGACTACTATCCAGAATATACATTTAAATTTTGGATTTTGGACCAAGTAGAAAGCAACCCAAGAGGTGGCCCATTTCCAGTGGTATTAGCAAAACTAGAGCTTCTATGGCAAATTCGCCTTAATGCTTATAATTTTCCAGGGCTTAACGACATGTATTCTGTAACATGTTGTTTAAAACTGAAAAGCCTATTGAGATGAATGGCTATATTAATGATATATATGTTATTATATGTTACTGCAGCTTTCATATTTTTTAAATATATTTTAAGTAAGTTCTGTTGCTGTTTCTATATAAAATAACAATAGGAAAAGATAATTTTATGTTACAATTTTAAATGTTGTGTCTTTAACTTTTTGCAAAGTTGGGCACATTCTGGCTCTGTAGCTTCAGCCCTATCTAAACTTGTTTAGTAATAGTGTGTTTCATCTGATGAAGTTCAATTATATGTTTTGGACAAAAAGCGGTTCAATAAATTTGTGAGTGGTGATTCTAGTCGTGTTGCCAGTTGTCTTTCTAGTAATTTTAGGTGCTGCATGTCTCTTGTATTCAAATGAGGCACTAAGGCACTGTGATGGGTTCACGTTGTTTATTGTACATAAACACATCAGGATCTGTAAGTGGAACATATATTTAAGCTAACTGACTGACTCATTACTGCAAACGCACTCGCATGTGCATCTCCATTCATGCCTGCACTCACTCCGACTGTGCGAAATGGCACTGATGTTGCACATGCTCAGTAACTTATATGCACTTTCTATCTAACCATAGTGGCTGACTAGGTACAATACACACAATGATCTACATCCTCCATCTTTGATTTTTTCAACATGCAATAGGAGAACAGGACATTTTACATGCTAGATATCACATCAACATTTAACAACAAATGAATTCAAGTCCAAGTCGCTGTGTATCTCGCAATGGGTTTGAAAATTCTCCCTGATCTGGTCACATAAAAACTTTGACTGGGTTTAGCAACCGGGACAGTCTCTGGGGATTACATCAGGATTACTTGAAGAATATACACTGTCCTCTGGAATTCAAACAAGTGTAGAGTCACTCTGAGAAATAGAGTCCCTGGCATAGGCAATCTGCTGCGTCACTGGTTCGGTGACTGGTAATATGTGTCTTTGATTCCTCCAGAAATCCACTGTAACAGATTGTACAATGTAAGACCTCAGTTTTTCACAAATATTTTTGAAAATTCCCACTCGGTCATATCTTTTAGATATCTGCATTGTCGCAATCTCTCTTTGTCTTAATGGTCAGAGAGGTTTGCTGGATTTATCGTAGTAAAACTTTTGTGACTGGTGTTTTTTCAAAAGTTGAGTCTTGACCATTCTGTTGTTTTTTGCATTTGGAATCAGTATTTGTTTACTGATCAGAAGAGTTGTTCTAGTCTGTCTGGACATCAATCTCTTAGCAGGTGAACCAAGCAAATTATTTTGAGGAATGTTTCTGAGATTAAGTACGTTAAGAGAAACATCAGTACCATCTTTCCTGGATTTCTCCAACAAACATTTTTCACTTTGAAATGCACGGTCAGCTAATCCATTGGACTGTGTTTTCTCAGGACTACTAGTAACGTGGACAAAGTCCCAAGACTCAGCAACATTTTTGAACTGCTGACTTGCAAACTGTGCACTATTGTCAGATACGACTCTGTGCAGACTACCATGAGCAGAAAAATGTCTCTTCAATTTTATAATGACAGTGGTGGACATTGTTAGGAAGAACGTCAATTTCAAGCCAATTTGAATAAGAGTCTATAACCCTAAGTAATGTTGACCATTCTATTCGAAAATATCAGAAGCAACTGTCAACCATGGTAGTTCAGGAATCTGGTTTAGCTGAAGTGGCTCTTCTTGTTGGTGTGGTTTAGAACTGTTGCAAATGGAACATGCTAGAGTTTCCTTCTCTATATCTTTTGATATAGAAGGCCAATATACTGTGCCTCTTGCTCTTCTTTTTGGTAGAATCAGAACCCGGGTGACCACGATGTTAGATCTGGATATATTCCTGTTATAATGCTTTAGGAATTACCACTTTAGGACCTTTCATAATGATTCCATCTTCTATCAGAAGCTTGTCGTGGTAAGGAAAATACTTCTGTATGTCAAGTGGTAGACTGGTTTTGTCATGCTGGCCATCCTTGACTGATGACATGTTTCAGGTTCTGGAGAATTGAGTCTGAAGCTGTGTGAGTTCTGAGTTCATCAAGATGTGATGAGGAAAAGTTTCTGACTTCCATGACATCAAAGTCTGCTTTCTCATTATCCTGCTGTCCTGTTGTTTGTCAGGGTGCTCTTGACAAAACATCAGCAAGGTATAGAAATTTACTTTTTGTATAGACGATACTGAAATTATACTTTTGCAATTTTAACATCATGGCTGCAAGCATGCTGGGGCTGTATGTACTGGCTTTTTCATAATTGTCACTAGGTTTCCTATTATGTGATCAAAATCTTAGGTTATCGAACACCTAAAGGTCTATCACTAAATGTCGAAGTCTGAAAATTGCAAATGGCCGTTTCCACACAGGGAAATGAGTCATTTGGCCGTTATGTGGATTTTGCTCTTTCTCCGCTGTAGAGCGATCTCGGTGTTAGTATATTTAGTTGGGGGGGGCACATCCCCTCACATCGGGAGGTGTGGGGGGTGAAGCCCCCCACTTTATTTCTGTTTAAAACTTTTTTTTTTTATTTGGCCAATGGCATTGTTTCCCTATGTGGAAATGTCAGTTTTCAATGTTAAGGGTTCGATATTTTGTGATCGACCTTTAGGTGCTCGATAATTTAAGGTTTTGATCACATAATATAGACCTGTGTCACTAGAGGCTGGTGATCAGTCTCTGTCTGAATAGGTTTGCAATAAATATAATCATTGAACTTCGAACATGCAAACACTACTGCCAAAAGCTCTTTTTTACTTTGTGCATACTGCATTTCAGTCTGGGTTAAAGTTCTGGATGCATAGGCTACTGGTATGCCTTCTTGAAGACATGCTGCACCAAGACCATACTTTGAAGCATCACATGAAAGAGTTACAGGTTTGCAGTGTTGTGCTAGTTACTTATAACAGTAATAAGTTACTATTACTAGCTACTTTTCAATGACAGTAATATGTTACTTATTACTTTTCTAAAAAGTAATACTAGTTACTAACTAAAGTAATGCGTTACTTTTACATAAGTATAGTTTATTAATTATAATATTGAGACTTACACAAGTAAGCACATGCATATGTGTATTATTAAAGTTGTATACACAATGTTACAATGTATACACAGTGTTACAATGTATACACAGTGTTACGATGTATACACAGTGTTACAATGATGATGAATAGCATTTAACAGCTGAAAACCTCCAACAGACTAGTCTCTATTGCTGGGCAGCACAGTGGTGCAGTGGTTAACGTTATCACCTCACAGTAAGAGGTTCTCCAGTTCAATTCTTGGCTGGGGTGCCTTCTGTGTAGAGTATGCATGTCTTCCCTGTGTTTGTGTGGGATTTCTTCAGGTGCTCCTGTTTCTTCCCACATTCCCAAGACATGCTGCAGGTAGACTGGACATTCTAAATTGGCTGTGAGTGTGTGCATGTGCCTTCTGAGGAAGACTGGACACTGGGCTGACAACTTGATACCATAAAACTCTACTGCCACTTGTTCTGCAGACTGATGATCTGCTGTTGTGACCCCTAAAGGAAGCAGCTGATAGGAGAAGATGGTTAGTCTTTATAGCTAGAGAGTCACAAATATTAATTAAACCAGCCAGTAGCACAAGACCTATAGAAAATGATCACATTTTATCAATTTTCAGCAACTAAAAATTGAAACCCGAAAATAACTTTAAATAGAACATAACAAAAAATTGTCAAGACAAAAGTTGATTGATCATAGCTCTACCTGAAGAATCCTGCTTGGTGTAATGGGTTGGGGCGTTGAGTGTTACGCCAATGAGTGGTGAGTTTGATTCTGGTTGACAGCAGTATGGAGAACCAATGCTGTTTTAAAGATATGATCATATGATCTCTAGCAGGCTAGAATTGTCCCAGTGTTAGGGGGTGTTTTAGTGGGTGAGGGTCCCACAGTACCAGGACAGGCCCGGAGACTGGTCATCATTAGCTTTCACCTCTTTGCAGTGCTAAAAAATAAAGTAAAGTATGTTCCAGACTAATTCTAATGATCTATTGTGAATCATACCTCTCAACCTGGAGGCATCAAAAATCTGGACAAAGGCTTATGAAAAGTAGGTGCAACTGGCCAAAAATCTGGACACTAATCAACATAAAATGTGCATTTATAATAATGCAGCTCTGCCCACTCCAATGGAATTGTGGGATATCAACATTCAAATAATTGTGAAATTGTTCCCCAATTTAACATTAACTCTGAAAATATACATTCAGAAACACCAGTTAAAGTTTATTTACAGTGTTAACAAAAAATCTTAAGGGAAGTAGTAGGCAATAGACATGTAAAACACTTTGTATTCTACTTTCTGCTTTACCACACTTCTAGCATATACACACACTGATGTCCCATTAGCTGCATCATAACAGAAATTCATTAAAATAACATACATCAGTAACTGTAACATATATAAAAGAACTGTACACTCTGTTAATCTTAATATTAAACTAAAGTCTGTTATAACAATCACTGGTATAACAAGCCACTGTTGCTGTCAATATCTGGGTATCAGGTCAATCTGATCAACGGATAAAATAAATCTGATTCGGAAACCTTCTGCTCTTGTAGTTGTATAAATACCAATGTTCCTTAGTAGGTATTGTAAACAAATCTGGTAGCTGCTGATGCTAGGCAGTGACTCATACCTCTAACTGTCGCCAGAAGGCAGGACACTGGTGAACTGACAATCCTCCAAATTGTCTGTGAGTATATATAATATGACATATGTATTTGTGTGTGTGTGTGTGTGTGTGTGTGTGTGTGTGTGTGTGTGTGTGTGTGTGTGTGCATGTGTGTGCACGCATGTGTGCACGTGTGTGTGTGTGTGTGTGTGTGTGTATGTCATCTTATAGACTGGCACTGTACCTATGATTAGTCTACCTTGAGCCCACTGCCTGCTATGAGAGGCTCCCTCACAGCCCTGAATTGGTTAAATTAAATATCACAGAAT